>NW_027207854.1:0-69447 GCF_963455315.2 Globicephala melas
CCTAGGCTCTGTTGCTTTGTTTTTTAGATGTTTTAGGAAACACCATACACTTCTCCCGAGTGTCTGTTGGCAATTGACATCCCGCCCATCAGCATAACAAGGCTCCCAGTTCTCCATGGCCTGTCCTGCCTTTCTGGATTTTACACTTTTTTCAGATGGCCCTTTTGACCGGGGGGAAGTGAGACTTCATTGTAGTGCAGATTTCCTTTGCAAGCTTGCTTGGTTGGCCAAAAAGGGCGTATGCGTTTTTTCCTGAATATATTCAGGAAAAAACGCATACGCCCTTTTTGGCCAAGTGCATCATTGTGGACGTTCTGCCTCTTTTCCTATGCTTTCAATGCAATTCCAGTCTACCTCCTGAAATCGGTTTCCTGCAATTCTGCCCCGCTTTCAAGTCCTCTTGGCAGCCTTACTTCAGTATATTTTTGGACGATAGTTGTCATTTATAACTCTGCAGGTTTGTGAATTACAGTGCCCCTGAGCTCCTTTCTTCAACTCGTTTTCTTGTGAGCTGGCCGCAACACCGCAGGATGGCTTCAGGCCCTAATCTGGTTCCGGCACGGCACGCTGAGCCTTTGGTTATTTCCTCTTCCTGGTGGGAAATGAGAGTTAAATTTGCCCGTCCAGACACCTCCAGCTAGTCTCTCATTGGTTCTCGCTATTCCTGTTCATCTTCCGCAGAAATTGCAAACTGGGCCAAACAGGAGGTTAAAGGGACTGACTCTCCAAGTCGGGAGAGTGTTAGTAAAGCGTCTGGAATGTTGCACCCGAGTACCAGGGTACGAAAACTGAGACATATTTGAACACGTCTCCCGATCACATTGTTGATCATACTCTAGGTTCCACATGCATGTTTTAGCTGAAGGAAGAATACCTTAAACCTGGGTAGTTGAAACCCGTGGAATGGGTACCATGCAATATGACTTCAAAGGGTCTTCATTTGCTCACCGAACCTCTCCAATCCTATCACTGCTGCGTTTATGTCCCTGTACACATGCTTGATTCTCTTTCGGAGACATAGCAATCCATAGGTTTTAAGATACTTAAGAGTCAGGTACATTCTTAGGCGTTTAATATGCGGTGTTGAGTCCATTTCGTTGAGCAAGGAGTAGCTCTTGTCTATTCCATATTTGGCTTAAGGAACTTTATCTGTGCTCATTTCAATCTCTGGTTTTATGCAGCACCCCAACTCACCTTTCCCCTTAAACAAGCATAAGTTGGTTTTCTAAATTTGAGACCCTGTTCTGTTCTGTAATTCAGTTCCTGTGTAGCCAAGTTTACATTCCGTGTATTACTGATATCTTATGATGTTTCTTTTTCTGTGTGACTTATTTCAGTTAGAATCATCGTACCTGAATCCACTCATTGTGCTGCTACGGGCCTGATGACATAGATTTCACTGCTGAGTGATACTGCATTGTACGTAAGTACCACAAGTTCTTTATCCATTTTTCACTTTCTGTGATATTGAACTTGTACGGTAAACGAGGTTCTTGTAAACAGAGGCGTCCCAAACATTGGGGTGGCTGTATCTTTTTGATTTTAATTTCCCTAAGCTATAGGACCATAAGTGGAAGTGCCCTAGGCTCTGTTGCTTTGTTTTTTAGATGTTTCAGGAAACACCATACACTTCTCCCGAGTGTCTGTTGGCAGTTTACATCCCGCCCATCAGCATAACAAGGCTCCCAGTTCTCCATGGCCTGTCCTGCCTTTCTGGATTTTACACTTTTTTCAGATGGCCCTTTTGACCGGGGGGAAGTGAGACTTCATTGTAGTGCAGATTTCCTTTGCAAGCTTGCTTGGTTGGCCAAAAAGGGCGTATGCGTTTTTTCCTGAATATATTCAGGAAAAAACGCATACGCCCTTTTTGGCCAAGTGCATCATTGTGGACGTTCTGCCTCTTTTCCTATGCTTTCAATGCAATTCCAGTCTACCTCCTGAAATCGGTTTCCTGCAATTCTGCCCCGCTTTCAAGTCCTCTTGGCAGCCTTACTTCAGTATATTTTTGGACGATAGTTGTCATTTATAACTCTGCAGGTTTGTGAATTACAGTGCCCCTGAGCTCCTTTCTTCAACTCGTTTTCTTGTGAGCTGGCCGCAACACCGCAGGATGGCTTCAGGCCCTAATCTGGTTCCGGCACGGCACGCTGAGCCTTTGGTTATTTCCTCTTCCTGGTGGGAAATGAGAGTTAAATTTGCCCGTCCAGACACCTCCAGCTAGTCTCTCATTGGTTCTCGCTATTCCTGTTCATCTTCCGCAGAAATTGCAAACTGGGCCAAACAGGAGGTTAAAGGGACTGACTCTCCAAGTCGGGAGAGTGTTAGTAAAGCGTCTGGAATGTTGCACCCGAGTACCAGGGTACGAAAACTGAGACATATTTGAACACGTCTCCCGATCACATGGTTGATCATACTCTAGGTTCCACATGCATGTTTTAGCTGAAGGAGGAATACCTTAAACCTGGGTAGTTGAAACCCGTGGAATGGGTACCATGCAATATGACTTCAAAGGGTCTTCATTTGCTCACCGAACCTCTCCAATCCTATCACTGCTGCGTTTATGTCCCTGTACACATGCTTGATTCTCTTTCGGAGACATAGCAATCCATAGGTTTTAAGATACTTAAGAGTCAGGTACATTCTTAGGCGTTTAATATGCGGTGTTGAGTCCATTTCGTTGAGCAAGGAGTAGCTCTTGTCTATTCCATATTTGGCTTAAGGAACTTTATCTGTGCTCATTTCAATCTCTGGTTTTATGCAGCACCCCAACTCACCTTTACCCTTAAACAAGCATAAGTTGGTTTTCTAAATTTGAGACCCTGTTCTGTTCTGTAATTCAGTTCCTGTGTAGCCAAGTTTACATTCCGTGTATTACTGATATCTTATGATGTTTCTTTTTCTGTGTGACTTATTTCAGTTAGAATCATCGTACCTGAATCCACTCATTGTGCTGCTACGGGCCTGATGACATAGATTTCACTGCTGAGTGATACTGCATTGTACGTAAGTACCACAAGTTCTTTATCCATTTTTCACTTTCTGTGATATTGAACTTGTACGGTAAACGAGGTTCTTGTAAACAGAGGCGTCCCAAACATTGGGGTGGCTGTATCTTTTTGATTTTAATTTCCCTAAGCTATAGGACCATAAGTGGCAGTGCCCTAGGCTCTGTTGCTTTGTTTTTTAGATGTTTCAGGAAACACCATACACTTCTCCCGAGTGTCTGTTGGCAGTTTACATCCCGCCCATCAGCATAACAAGGCTCCCAGTTCTCCATGGCCTGTCCTGCCTTTCTGGATTTTACACTTTTTTCAGATGGCCCTTTTGACCGGGGGGAAGTGAGACTTCATTGTAGTGCAGATTTCCTTTGCAAGCTTGCTTGGTTGGCCAAAAAGGGCGTATGCGTTTTTTCCTGAATATATTCAGGAAAAAACGCATACGCCCTTTTTGGCCAAGTGCATCATTGTGGACGTTCTGCCTCTTTTCCTATGCTTTCAATGCAATTCCAGTCTACCTCCTGAAATCGGTTTCCTGCAATTCTGCCCCGCTTTCAAGTCCTCTTGGCAGCCTTACTTCAGTATATTTTTGGACGATAGTTGTCATTTATAACTCTGCAGGTTTGTGAATTACAGTGCCCCTGAGCTCCTTTCTTCAACTCGTTTTCTTGTGAGCTGGCCGCAACACCGCAGGATGGCTTCAGGCCCTAATCTGGTTCCGGCACGGCACGCTGAGCCTTTGGTTATTTCCTCTTCCTGGTGGGAAATGAGAGTTAAATTTGCCCGTCCAGACACCTCCAGCTAGTCTCTCATTGGTTCTCGCTATTCCTGTTCATCTTCCGCAGAAATTGCAAACTGGGCCAAACAGGAGGTTAAAGGGACTGACTCTCCAAGTCGGGAGAGTGTTAGTAAAGCGTCTGGAATGTTGCACCCGAGTACCAGGGTACGAAAACTGAGACATATTTGAACACGTCTCCCGATCACATGGTTGATCATACTCTAGGTTCCACATGCATGTTTTAGCTGAAGGAAGAATACCTTAAACCTGGGTAGTTGAAACCCGTGGAATGGGTACCATGCAATATGACTTCAAAGGGTCTTCATTTGCTCACCGAACCTCTCCAATCCTATCACTGCTGCGTTTATGTCCCTGTACACATGCTTGATTCTCTTTCGGAGACATAGCAATCCATAGGTTTTAAGATACTTAAGAGTCAGGTACATTCTTAGGCGTTTAATATGCGGTGTTGAGTCCATTTCGTTGAGCAAGGAGTAGCTCTTGTCTATTCCATATTTGGCTTAAGGAACTTTATCTGTGCTCATTTCAATCTCTGGTTTTATGCAGCACCCCAACTCACCTTTCCCCTTAAAGAAGCATAAGTTGGTTTTCTAAATTTGAGACCCTGTTCTGTTCTGTAATTCAGTTCCTGTGTAGCCAAGTTTACATTCCGTGTATTACTGATATCTTATGATGTTTCTTTTTCTGTGTGACTTATTTCAGTTAGAATCATCGTACCTGAATCCACTCATTGTGCTGCTACGGGCCTGATGACATAGATTTCACTGCTGAGTGATACTGCATTGTACGTAAGTACCACAAGTTCTTTATCCATTTTTCACTTTCTGTGATATTGAACTTGTACGGTAAACGAGGTTCTTGTAAACAGAGGCGTCCCAAACATTGGGGTGGCTGTATCTTTTTGATTTTAATTTCCCTAAGCTATAGGACCATAAGTGGAAGTGCCCTAGGCTCTGTTGCTTTGTTTTTTAGATGTTTCAGGAAACACCATACACTTCTCCCGAGTGTCTGTTGGCAATTGACATCCCGCCCATCAGCATAACAAGGCTCCCAGTTCTCCATGGCCTGTCCTGCCTTTCTGGATTTTACACTTTTTTCAGATGGCCCTTTTGACCGGGGGGAAGTGAGACTTCATTGTAGTGCAGATTTCCTTTGCAAGCTTGCTTGGTTGGCCAAAAAGGGCGTATGCGTTTTTTCCTGAATATATTCAGGAAAAAACGCATACGCCCTTTTTGGCCAAGTGCATCATTGTGGACGTTCTGCCTCTTTTCCTATGCTTTCAATGCAATTCCAGTCTACCTCCTGAAATCGGTTTCCTGCAATTCTGCCCCGCTTTCAAGTCCTCTTGGCAGCCTTACTTCAGTATATTTTTGGACGATAGTTGTCATTTATAACTCTGCAGGTTTGTGAATTACAGTGCCCCTGAGCTCCTTTCTTCAACTCGTTTTCTTGTGAGCTGGCCGCAACACCGCAGGATGGCTTCAGGCCCTAATCTGGTTCCGGCACGGCACGCTGAGCCTTTGGTTATTTCCTCTTCCTGGTGGGAAATGAGAGTTAAATTTGCCCGTCCAGACACCTCCAGCTAGTCTCTCATTGGTTCTCGCTATTCCTGTTCATCTTCCGCAGAAATTGCAAACTGGGCCAAACAGGAGGTTAAAGGGACTGACTCTCCAAGTCGGGAGAGTGTTAGTAAAGCGTCTGGAATGTTGCACCCGAGTACCAGGGTACGAAAACTGAGACATATTTGAACACGTCTCCCGATCACATGGTTGATCATACTCTAGGTTCCACATGCATGTTTTAGCTGAAGGAGGAATACCTTAAACCTGGGTAGTTGAAACCCGTGGAATGGGTACCATGCAATATGACTTCAAAGGGTCTTCATTTGCTCACCGAACCTCTCCAATCCTATCACTGCTGCGTTTATGTCCCTGTACACATGCTTGATTCTCTTTCGGAGACATAGCAATCCATAGGTTTTAAGATACTTAAGAGTCAGGTACATTCTTAGGCGTTTAATATGCGGTGTTGAGTCCATTTCGTTGAGCAAGGAGTAGCTCTTGTCTATTCCATATTTGGCTTAAGGAACTTTATCTGTGCTCATTTCAATCTCTGGTTTTATGCAGCACCCCAACTCACCTTTCCCCTTAAACAAGCATAAGTTGGTTTTCTAAATTTGAGACCCTGTTCTGTTCTGTAATTCAGTTCCTGTGTAGCCAAGTTTACATTCCGTGTATTACTGATATCTTATGATGTTTCTTTTTCTGTGTGACTTATTTCAGTTAGAATCATCGTACCTGAATCCACTCATTGTGCTGCTACGGGCCTGATGACATAGATTTCACTGCTGAGTGATACTGCATTGTACGTAAGTACCACAAGTTCTTTATCCATTTTTCACTTTCTGTGATATTGAACTTGTACGGTAAACGAGGTTCTTGTAAACAGAGGCGTCCCAAACATTGGGGTGGCTGTATCTTTTTGATTTTAATTTCCCTAAGCTATAGGACCATAAGTGGAAGTGCCCTAGGCTCTGTTGCTTTGTTTTTTAGATGTTTCAGGAAACACCATACACTTCTCCCGAGTGTCTGTTGGCAATTGACATCCCGCCCATCAGCATAACAAGGCTCCCAGTTCTCCATGGCCTGTCCTGCCTTTCTGGATTTTACACTTTTTTCAGATGGCCCTTTTGACCGGGGGGAAGTGAGACTTCATTGTAGTGCAGATTTCCTTTGCAAGCTTGCTTGGTTGGCCAAAAAGGGCGTATGCGTTTTTTCCTGAATATATTCAGGAAAAAACGCATACGCCCTTTTTGGCCAAGTGCATCATTGTGGACGTTCTGCCTCTTTTCCTATGCTTTCAATGCAATTCCAGTCTACCTCCTGAAATCGGTTTCCTGCAATTCTGCCCCGCTTTCAAGTCCTCTTGGCAGCCTTACTTCAGTATATTTTTGGACGATAGTTGTCATTTATAACTCTGCAGGTTTGTGAATTACAGTGCCCCTGAGCTCCTTTCTTCAACTCGTTTTCTTGTGAGCTGGCCGCAACACCGCAGGATGGCTTCAGGCCCTAATCTGGTTCCGGCACGGCACGCTGAGCCTTTGGTTATTTCCTCTTCCTGGTGGGAAATGAGAGTTAAATTTGCCCGTCCAGACACCTCCAGCTAGTCTCTCATTGGTTCTCGCTATTCCTGTTCATCTTCCGCAGAAATTGCAAACTGGGCCAAACAGGAGGTTAAAGGGACTGACTCTCCAAGTCGGGAGAGTGTTAGTAAAGCGTCTGGAATGTTGCACCCGAGTACCAGGGTACGAAAACTGAGACATATTTGAACACGTCTCCCGATCACATGGTTGATCATACTCTAGGTTCCACATGCATGTTTTAGCTGAAGGAAGAATACCTTAAACCTGGGTAGTTGAAACCCGTGGAATGGGTACCATGCAATATGACTTCAAAGGGTCTTCATTTGCTCACCGAACCTCTCCAATCCTATCACTGCTGCGTTTATGTCCCTGTACACATGCTTGATTCTCTTTCGGAGACATAGCAATCCATAGGTTTTAAGATACTTAAGAGTCAGGTACATTCTTAGGCGTTTAATATGCGGTGTTGAGTCCATTTCGTTGAGCAAGGAGTAGCTCTTGTCTATTCCATATTTGGCTTAAGGAACTTTATCTGTGCTCATTTCAATCTCTGGTTTTATGCAGCACCCCAACTCACCTTTACCCTTAAACAAGCATAAGTTGGTTTTCTAAATTTGAGACCCTGTTCTGTTCTGTAATTCAGTTCCTGTGTAGCCAAGTTTACATTCCGTGTATTACTGATATCTTATGATGTTTCTTTTTCTGTGTGACTTATTTCAGTTAGAATCATCGTACCTGAATCCACTCATTGTGCTGCTACGGGCCTGATGACATAGATTTCACTGCTGAGTGATACTGCATTGTACGTAAGTACCACAAGTTCTTTATCCATTTTTCGCTTTCTGTGATATTGAACTTGTACGGTAAACGAGGTTCTTGTAAACAGAGGCGTCCCAAACATTGGGGTGGCTGTATCTTTTTGATTTTAATTTCCCTAAGCTATAGGACCATAAGTGGAAGTGCCCTAGGCTCTGTTGCTTTGTTTTTTAGATGTTTCAGGAAACACCATACACTTCTCCCGAGTGTCTGTTGGCAATTTACATCCCGCCCATCAGCATAACAAGGCTCCCAGTTCTCCATGGCCTGTCCTGCCTTTCTGGATTTTACACTTTTTGCAGATGGCCCTTTTGACCGGGGGGAAGTGAGACTTCATTGTAGTGCAGATTTCCTTTGCAAGCTTGCTTGGTTGGCCAAAAAGGGCGTATGCGTTTTTTCCTGAATATATTCAGGAAAAAACGCATACGCCCTTTTTGGCCAAGTGCATCATTGTGGACGTTCTGCCTCTTTTCCTATGCTTTCAATGCAATTCCAGTCTACCTCCTGAAATCGGTTTCCTGCAATTCTGCCCCGCTTTCAAGTCCTCTTGGCAGCCTTACTTCAGTATATTTTTGGACGATAGTTGTCATTTATAACTCTGCAGGTTTGTGAATTACAGTGCCCCTGAGCTCCTTTCTTCAACTCGCTTTCTTGTGAGCTGGCCGCAACACCGCAGGATGGCTTCAGGCCCTAATCTGGTTCCGGCACGGCACGCTGAGCCTTTGGTTATTTCCTCTTCCTGGTGGGAAATGAGAGTTAAATTTGCCCGTCCAGACACCTCCAGCTAGTCTCTCATTGGTTCTCGCTATTCCTGTTCATCTTCCGCAGAAATTGCAAACTGGGCCAAACAGGAGGTTAAAGGGACTGACTCTCCAAGTCGGGAGAGTGTTAGTAAAGCGTCTGGAATGTTGCACCCGAGTACCAGGGTACGAAAACTGAGACATATCTCAACACGTCTCCCGATCACGTGGTTGATCATACTCTGGGTTCCACATAAATGTTTTAGCTGAAGGAAGAATACCTTAAACCTGGAGAGTTGAGACCCGTGGAATGGGTACCATGCAATATGACTTCAAAGGGTCTTCATTTGCTCACCGAACCTCTCCAATCCTATCACTGCTGCGTTTATGTCCCTGTACACATGCTTGATTCTCTTTCGGAGACATAGCAATCCATAGGTTTTAAGATACTTACTAGTCACGTACATTCTTAGGCGTTTAATATGGCGTGTTGAGTCCATTTCGTTGAGCAAGGAGTAGCTCTTGTCTGTTCCATATTTAGCTTAAGGAACTTTATCTGTGCTCATTTCAATCTCTGGTTTTATGCAGCACCCCAACTCACCTTTCCCTTTAAGCAAGCATAAGTTGGTTTTCTAAATTTGAGACCCTGTTCTGTTTTGTAATTCAGTTCCTCTGTAGCCAAGTTTACATTCCATGTATTAGTGATATTTTTTGATATTTCTTTTTCTGTGTGACTTATTTCAGTTAGAATCACCATACCCGAATCCACTCATTGTGCTGCTACGGGCCTGGTGACATAGATTTCATTGCTGAGTGATATTGCATTGTACATGAGTACCACAACTTCTTTCTCCATTTTTCACTTTCTGTGATATTGAACTTGTACTGTAAACGAGGTTGTTGTAAACAGAGCCGTCCCAAACTTTGGGGTGGCTGTGTCTTTTTGATTTTAATTTCCCTAAACTATAGGACCATAAGTGGAAGTGCCCTAGGCTCTGTTGCTTTGTTTTTTAGATGTTTCAGGAAACACCATACACTCCTCCCGAGTGTCTGTTGGCAATGTACATCCCGCCCATCTGCATAACAAGGCTCCCAGTTCTCCATGGCCTGTCCTGCCTTTCTGGATTTTACACTTTTTTCAGATGGCCCTTTTGACCGGGGGGAAGTGAGACTTCATTGTAGTGCAGATTTCCTTTGCAAGCTTGCTTGGTTGGCCAAAAAGGGCGTATGCGTTTTTTCCTGAATATATTCAGGAAAAAACGCATACGCCCTTTTTGGCCAAGTGCATCATTGTGGACGTTCTGCCTCTTTTCCTATGCTTTCAATGCAATTCCAGTCTACCTCCTGAAACCGGTTTCCTGCAATTCTGCCCCGCTTTCAAGTCCTCTTGGCAGCCTTACTTCAGTATATTTTTGGACGATAGCTGTCATTTATAACTCTGCAGGTTTGTGAATTACAGTGCCCCTGAGCTCCTTTCTTCAACTCGCTTTCTTGTGAGCTGGCCGCAACACCGCAGGATGGCTTCAGGTCCTAATCTGGTTCTGGCACGGCACGCTGAGCCTTTTGTTAATTCCTCTTCCTGGTGGGAAATGAGAGTTAAATTTGCCCGTCCAGACACCTCCAGCTAGTCTCTCATTGGTTCTCCTTATTCCTGTACATGTTCCGCAGAAATTGCAAACTGGGCCAAACAGGAGGTTAAAGGCACTGACTCTCCAAGTGGGGAGAGTGTTAGTAAAGCGTCTGGAATGTTGCACCCGAGTACCAGGGTACGAAAACTGAGACATATCTGAACACGTCTCCCGATCACGTGGTTGATCATACTCTGGGTTCCACATAAATGTTTTAGCTGAAGGAAGAATACCTTAAACCTGGAGAGTTGAGACCCGTGGAATGGGTACCATGCAATATGACTTCAAAGGGTCTTCATTTGCTCACCGAACCTCTCCAATCCTATCACTGCTGCGTTTATGCCCCTGTACACACGCTTGATTCTCTTTTGGAGACATAGCAATCCATAGGTTTTAAGATACTTACTAGTCACGTACATTCTTAGGCGTTTAATATGGGGTGTTGAGTCCATTTCGTTGAGCAAGGAGTAGCTCTTGTCTGTTCCATATTTGGCTTAAGGAACTTTATCTGTGCTCATTTCAATCTCTGGTTTTATGCAGCACCCCAACTCACCTTTATCCTTAAACAAGCATAAGTTGGTTTTCTAAATTTGAGACCCTGTTCTGTTCTGTAATTCAGTTCCTGTGTAGCCAAGTTTACATTCCATGTATTACTGATATCTTATGATGTTTCTTTTTCTGTGTGACTTATTTCAGTTAGAATCATCGTACCTGAATCCACTCATTGTGCTGCTACGGGCCTGATGACATAGATTTCACTGCTGAGTGATACTGCATTGTACGTAAGTACCACAAGTTCTTTATCCATTTTTCACTTTCTGTGATATTGAACTTGTACGGTAAACGAGGTTCTTGTAAACAGAGGCGTCCCAAACATTGGGGTGGCTGTATCTTTTTGATTTTAATTTCCCTAAGCTATAGGACCATAAGTGGAAGTGCCCTAGGCTCTGTTGCTTTGTTTTTTAGATGTTTCAGGAAACACCATACACTTCTCCCGAGTGTCTGTTGGCAGTTTACATCCCGCCCATCAGCATAACAAGGCTCCCAGTTCTCCATGGCCTGTCCTGCCTTTCTGGATTTTACACTTTTTTCAGATGGCCCTTTTGACCGGGGGGAAGTGAGACTTCATTGTAGTGCAGATTTCCTTTGCAAGCTTGCTTGGTTGGCCAAAAAGGGCGTATGCGTTTTTTCCTGAATATATTCAGGAAAAAACGCATACGCCCTTTTTGGCCAAGTGCATCATTGTGGACGTTCTGCCTCTTTTCCTATGCTTTCAATGCAATTCCAGTCTACCTCCTGAAATCGGTTTCCTGCAATTCTGCCGCGCTTTCAAGTCCTCTTGGCAGCCTTACTTCAGTATATTTTTGGACGATAGTTGTCATTTATAACTCTGCAGGTTTGTGAATTACAGTGCCCCTGAGCTCCTTTCTTCAACTCGTTTTCTTGTGAGCTGGCCGCAACACCGCAGGATGGCTTCAGGCCCTAATCTGGTTCCGGCACGGCACGCTGAGCCTTTGGTTATTTCCTCTTCCTGGTGGGAAATGAGAGTTAAATTTGCCCGTCCAGACACCTCCAGCTAGTCTCTCATTGGTTCTCGCTATTCCTGTTCATCTTCCGCAGAAATTGCAAACTGGGCCAAACAGGAGGTTAAAGGGACTGACTCTCCAAGTCAGGAGAGTGTTAGTAAAGCGTCTGGAATGTTGCACCCGAGTACCAGGGTACGAAAACTGAGACATATTTGAACACGTCTCCCGATCACATGGTTGATCATACTCTAGGTTCC
Source organism: Globicephala melas (assembly GCF_963455315.2). Taxonomy (NCBI): domain Eukaryota; kingdom Metazoa; phylum Chordata; class Mammalia; order Artiodactyla; family Delphinidae; genus Globicephala; species Globicephala melas. The sequence continues at coordinate 11,905 of NW_027207854.1, forward strand.
ACATGCATGTTTTAGCTGAAGGAAGAATACCTTAAACCTGGGTAGTTGAAACCCGTGGAATGGGTACCATGCAATATGACTTCAAAGGGTCTTCATTTGCTCACCGAACCTCTCCAATCCTATCACTGCTGCGTTTATGTCCCTGTACACATGCTTGATTCTCTTTCGGAGACATAGCAATCCATAGGTTTTAAGATACTTAAGAGTCAGGTACACTCTTAGGCGTTTAATATGCGGTGTTGAGTCCATTTCGTTGAGCAAGGAGTAGCTCTTGTCTATTCCATATTTGGCTTAAGGAACTTTATCTGTGCTCATTTCAATCTCTGGTTTTATGCAGCACCCCAACTCACCTTTCCCCTTAAACAAGCATAAGTTGGTTTTCTAAATTTGAGACCCTGTTCTGTTCTGTAATTCAGTTCCTGTGTAGCCAAGTTTACATTCCGTGTATTACTGATATCTTATGATGTTTCTTTTTCTGTGTGACTTATTTCAGTTAGAATCATCGTACCTGAATCCACTCATTGTGCTGCTACGGGCCTGATGACATAGATTTCACTGCTGAGTGATACTGCATTGTACGTAAGTACCACAAGTTCTTTATCCATTTTTCACTTTCTGTGATATTGAACTTGTACGGTAAACGAGGTTCTTGTAAACAGAGGCGTCCCAAACATTGGGGTGGCTGTATCTTTTTGATTTTAATTTCCCTAAGCTATAGGACCATAAGTGGAAGTGCCCTAGGCTCTGTTGCTTTGTTTTTTAGATGTTTCAGGAAACACCATACACTTCTCCCGAGTGTCTGTTGGCAGTTTACATCCCGCCCATCAGCATAACAAGGCTCCCAGTTCTCCATGGCCTGTCCTGCCTTTCTGGATTTTACACTTTTTTCAGATGGCCCTTTTGACCGGGGGGAAGTGAGACTTCATTGTAGTGCAGATTTCCTTTGCAAGCTTGCTTGGTTGGCCAAAAAGGGCGTATGCGTTTTTTCCTGAATATATTCAGGAAAAAACGCATACGCCCTTTTTGGCCAAGTGCATCATTGTGGACGTTCTGCCTCTTTTCCTATGCTTTCAATGCAATTCCAGTCTACCTCCTGAAATCGGTTTCCTGCAATTCTGCCCCGCTTTCAAGTCCTCTTGGCAGCCTTACTTCAGTATATTTTTGGACGATAGTTGTCATTTATAACTCTGCAGGTTTGTGAATTACAGTGCCCCTGAGCTCCTTTCTTCAACTCGTTTTCTTGTGAGCTGGCCGCAACACCGCAGGATGGCTTCAGGCCCTAATCTGGTTCCGGCACGGCACGCTGAGCCTTTGGTTATTTCCTCTTCCTGGTGGGAAATGAGAGTTAAATTTGCCCGTCCAGACACCTCCAGCTAGTCTCTCATTGGTTCTCGCTATTCCTGTTCATCTTCCGCAGAAATTGCAAACTGGGCCAAACAGGAGGTTAAAGGGACTGACTCTCCAAGTCGGGAGAGTGTTAGTAAAGCGTCTGGAATGTTGCACCCGAGTACCAGGGTACGAAAACTGAGACATATTTGAACACGTCTCCCGATCACATGGTTGATCATACTCTAGGTTCCACATGCATGTTTTAGCTGAAGGAAGAATACCTTAAACCTGGGTAGTTGAAACCCGTGGAATGGGTACCATGCAATATGACTTCAAAGGGTCTTCATTTGCTCACCGAACCTCTCCAATCCTATCACTGCTGCGTTTATGTCCCTGTACACATGCTTGATTCTCTTTCGGAGACATAGCAATCCATAGGTTTTAAGATACTTAAGAGTCAGGTACATTCTTAGGCGTTTAATATGCGGTGTTGAGTCCATTTCGTTGAGCAAGGAGTAGCTCTTGTCTATTCCATATTTGGCTTAAGGAACTTTATCTGTGCTCATTTCAATCTCTGGTTTTATGCAGCACCCCAACTCACCTTTACCCTTAAACAAGCATAAGTTGGTTTTCTAAATTTGAGACCCTGTTCTGTTCTGTAATTCAGTTCCTGTGTAGCCAAGTTTACATTCCGTGTATTACTGATATCTTATGATGTTTCTTTTTCTGTGTGACTTATTTCAGTTAGAATCATCGTACCTGAATCCACTCATTGTGCTGCTACGGGCCTGATGACATAGATTTCACTGCTGAGTGATACTGCATTGTACGTAAGTACCACAAGTTCTTTATCCATTTTTCACTTTCTGTGATATTGAACTTGTACGGTAAACGAGATTCTTGTAAACAGAGGCGTCCCAAACATTGGGGTGGCTGTATCTTTTTGATTTTAATTTCCCTAAGCTATAGGACCATAAGTGGCAGTGCCCTAGGCTCTGTTGCTTTGTTTTTTAGATGTTTCAGGAAACACCATACACTTCTCCCGAGTGTCTGTTGGCAGTTTACATCCCGCCCATCAGCATAACAAGGCTCCCAGTTCTCCATGGCCTGTCCTGCCTTTCTGGATTTTACACATTTTTCAGATGGCCCTTTTGACCGGGGGGAAGTGAGACTTCATTGTAGTGCAGATTTCCTTTGCAAGCTTGCTTGGTTGGCCAAAAAGGGCGTATGCGTTTTTTCCTGAATATATTCAGGAAAAAACGCATACGCCCTTTTTGGCCAAGTGCATCATTGTGGACGTTCTGCCTCTTTTCCTATGCTTTCAATGCAATTCCAGTCTACCTCCTGAAATCGGTTTCCTGCAATTCTGCCCCGCTTTCAAGTCCTCTTGGCAGCCTTACTTCAGTATATTTTTGGACGATAGTTGTCATTTATAACTCTGCAGGTTTGTGAATTACAGTGCCCCTGAGCTCCTTTCTTCAACTCGTTTTCTTGTGAGCTGGCCGCAACACCGCAGGATGGCTTCAGGCCCTAATCTGGTTCCGGCACGGCACGCTGAGCCTTTGGTTATTTCCTCTTCCTGGTGGGAAATGAGAGTTAAATTTGCCCGTCCAGACACCTCCAGCTAGTCTCTCATTGGTTCTCGCTATTCCTGTTCATCTTCCGCAGAAATTGCAAACTGGGCCAAACAGGAGGTTAAAGGGACTGACTCTCCAAGTCGGGAGAGTGTTAGTAAAGCGTCTGGAATGTTGCACCCGAGTACCAGGGTACGAAAACTGAGACATATTTGAACACGTCTCCCGATCACATGGTTGATCATACTCTAGGTTCCACATGCATGTTTTAGCTGAAGGAAGAATACCTTAAACCTGGGTAGTTGAAACCCGTGGAATGGGTACCATGCAATATGACTTCAAAGGGTCTTCATTTGCTCACCGAACCTCTCCAATCCTATCACTGCTGCGTTTATGTCCCTGTACACATGCTTGATTCTCTTTCGGAGACATAGCAATCCATAGGTTTTAAGATACTTAAGAGTCAGGTACATTCTTAGGCGTTTAATATGCGGTGTTGAGTCCATTTCGTTGAGCAAGGAGTAGCTCTTGTCTATTCCATATTTGGCTTAAGGAACTTTATCTGTGCTCATTTCAATCTCTGGTTTTATGCAGCACCCCAACTCACCTTTCCCCTTAAAGAAGCATAAGTTGGTTTTCTAAATTTGAGACCCTGTTCTGTTCTGTAATTCAGTTCCTGTGTAGCCAAGTTTACATTCCGTGTATTACTGATATCTTATGATGTTTCTTTTTCTGTGTGACTTATTTCAGTTAGAATCATCGTACCTGAATCCACTCATTGTGCTGCTACGGGCCTGATGACATAGATTTCACTGCTGAGTGATACTGCATTGTACGTAAGTACCACAAGTTCTTTATCCATTTTTCACTTTCTGTGATATTGAACTTGTACGGTAAACGAGGTTCTTGTAAACAGAGGCGTCCCAAACATTGGGGTGGCTGTATCTTTTTGATTTTAATTTCCCTAAGCTATAGGACCATAAGTGGAAGTGCCCTAGGCTCTGTTGCTTTGTTTTTTAGATGTTTCAGGAAACACCATACACTTCTCCCGAGTGTCTGTTGGCAATTTACATCCCGCCCATCAGCATAACAAGGCTCCCAGTTCTCCATGGCCTGTCCTGCCTTTCTGGATTTTACACTTTTTGCAGATGGCCCTTTTGACCGGGGGGAAGTGAGACTTCATTGTAGTGCAGATTTCCTTTGCAAGCTTGCTTGGTTGGCCAAAAAGGGCGTATGCGTTTTTTCCTGAATATATTCAGGAAAAAACGCATACGCCCTTTTTGGCCAAGTGCATCATTGTGGACGTTCTGCCTCTTTTCCTATGCTTTCAATGCAATTCCAGTCTACCTCCTGAAATCGGTTTCCTGCAATTCTGCCCCGCTTTCAAGTCCTCTTGGCAGCCTTACTTCAGTATATTTTTGGACGATAGTTGTCATTTATAACTCTGCAGGTTTGTGAATTACAGTGCCCCTGAGCTCCTTTCTTCAACTCGTTTTCTTGTGAGCTGGCCGCAACACCGCAGGATGGCTTCAGGCCCTAATCTGGTTCCGGCACGGCACGCTGAGCCTTTGGTTATTTCCTCTTCCTGGTGGGAAATGAGAGTTAAATTTGCCCGTCCAGACACCTCCAGCTAGTCTCTCATTGGTTCTCGCTATTCCTGTTCATCTTCCGCAGAAATTGCAAACTGGGCCAAACAGGAGGTTAAAGGGACTGACTCTCCAAGTCGGGAGAGTGTTAGTAAAGCGTCTGGAATGTTGCACCCGAGTACCAGGGTACGAAAACTGAGACATATTTGAACACGTCTCCCGATCACATGGTTGATCATACTCTAGGTTCCACATGCATGTTTTAGCTGAAGGAAGAATACCTTAAACCTGGGTAGTTGAAACCCGTGGAATGGGTACCATGCAATATGACTTCAAAGGGTCTTCATTTGCTCACCGAACCTCTCCAATCCTATCACTGCTGCGTTTATGTCCCTGTACACATGCTTGATTCTCTTTCGGAGACATAGCAATCCATAGGTTTTAAGATACTTAAGAGTCAGGTACATTCTTAGGCGTTTAATATGCGGTGTTGAGTCCATTTCGTTGAGCAAGGAGTAGCTCTTGTCTATTCCATATTTGGCTTAAGGAACTTTATCTGTGCTCATTTCAATCTCTGGTTTTATGCAGCACCCCAACTCACCTTTCCCCTTAAACAAGCATAAGTTGGTTTTCTAAATTTGAGACCCTGTTCTGTTCTGTAATTCAGTTCCTGTGTAGCCAAGTTTACATTCCGTGTATTACTGATATCTTATGATGTTTCTTTTTCTGTGTGACTTATTTCAGTTAGAATCATCGTACCTGAATCCACTCATTGTGCTGCTACGGGCCTGATGACATAGATTTCACTGCTGAGTGATACTGCATTGTACGTAAGTACCACAAGTTCTTTATCCATTTTTCACTTTCTGTGATATTGAACTTGTACGGTAAACGAGGTTCTTGTAAACAGAGGCGTCCCAAACATTGGGGTGGCTGTATCTTTTTGATTTTAATTTCCCTAAGCTATAGGACCATAAGTGGAAGTGCCCTAGGCTCTGTTGCTTTGTTTTTTAGATGTTTCAGGAAACACCATACACTTCTCCCGAGTGTCTGTTGGCAATTTACATCCCGCCCATCAGCATAACAAGGCTCCCAGTTCTCCATGGCCTGTCCTGCCTTTCTGGATTTTACACTTTTTTCAGATGGCCCTTTTGACCGGGGGGAAGTGAGACTTCATTGTAGTGCAGATTTCCTTTGCAAGCTTGCTTGGTTGGCCAAAAAGGGCGTATGCGTTTTTTCCTGAATATATTCAGGAAAAAACGCACACGCCCTTTTTGGCCAAGTGCATCATTGTGGACGTTCTGCCTCTTTTCCTATGCTTTCAATGCAATTCCAGTCTACCTCCTGAAATCGGTTTCCTGCAATTCTGCCCCGCTTTCAAGTCCTCTTGGCAGCCTTACTTCAGTATATTTTTGGACGATAGTTGTCATTTATAACTCTGCAGGTTTGTGAATTACAGTGCCCCTGAGCTCCTTTCTTCAACTCGTTTTCTTGTGAGCTGGCCGCAACACCGCAGGATGGCTTCAGGCCCTAATCTGGTTCCGGCACGGCACGCTGAGCCTTTGGTTATTTCCTCTTCCTGGTGGGAAATGAGAGTTAAATTTGCCCGTCCAGACACCTCCAGCTAGTCTCTCATTGGTTCTCGCTATTCCTGTTCATCTTCCGCAGAAATTGCAAACTGGGCCAAACAGGAGGTTAAAGGGACTGACTCTCCAAGTCGGGAGAGTGTTAGTAAAGCGTCTGGAATGTTGCACCCGAGTACCAGAGTACGAAAACTGAGACATATCTCAACACGTCTCCCGATCACGTGGTTGATCATACTCTGGGTTCCACATAAATGTTTTAGCTGAAGGAAGAATACCTTAAACCTGGAGAGTTGAGACCCGTGGAATGGGTACCATGCAATATGACTTCAAAGGGTCTTCATTTGCTCACCGAAACTCTCCAATCCTATCACTGCTGCGTTTATGCCCCTGTACACACGTTTGATTCTCTTTTGGAGACATAGCAATCCATAGGTTTTAAGATACTTACTAGTCACGTACATTCTTAGGCGTTTAATATGGCGTGTTGAGTCCATTTCGTTGAGCAAGGAGTAGCTCTTGTCTGTTCCATATTTAGCTTAAGGAACTTTATCTGTGCTCATTTCAATCTCTGGTTTTATGCAGCACCCCAACTCACCTTTCCCTTTAAGCAAGCATAAGTTGGTTTTCTAAATTTGAGACCCTGTTCTGTTTTGTAATTCAGTTCCTCTGTAGCCAAGTTTACATTCCATGTATTAGTGATATTTTTTGATATTTCTTTTTCTGTGTGACTTATTTCAGTTAGAATCACCATACCCGAATCCACTTATTGTGCTGCTACGGGCCTGGTGACATAGATTTCATTGCTGAGTGATATTGCATTGTACATGAGTACCACAACTTCTTTCTCCATTTTTCACTTTCTGTGATATTGAACTTGTACTGTAAACGAGGTTGTTGTAAACAGAGCCGTCCCAAACTTTGGGGTGGCTGTGTCTTTTTGATTTTAATTTCCCTAAACTATAGGACCATAAGTGGAAGTGCCCTAGGCTCTGTTGCTTTGTTTTTTAGATGTTTCAGGAAACACCATACACTCCTCCCGAGTGTTTGTTGGCAATGTACATCCCGCCCATCTGCATAACAAGGCTCCCAGTTCTCCATGGCCTGTCCTGCCTTTCTGGATTTTACACTTTTTTCAGATGGCCCTTTTGACCGGGGGGAAGTGAGACTTCATTGTAGTGCAGATTTCCTTTGCAAGCTTGCTTGGTTGGCCAAAAAGGGCGTATGCGTTTTTTCCTGAATATATTCAGGAAAAAACGCATACGCCCTTTTTGGCCAAGTGCATCATTGTGGACGTTCTGCCTCTTTTCCTATGCTTTCAATGCAATTCCAGTCTACCTCCTGAAACCGGTTTCCTGCAATTCTGCCCCGCTTTCAAGTCCTCTTGGCAGCCTTACTTCAGTATATTTTTGGACGATAGCTGTCATTTATAACTCTGCAGGTTTGTGAATTACAGTGCCCCTGAGCTCCTTTCTTCAACTCGCTTTCTTGTGAGCTGGCCGCAACACCGCAGGATGGCTTCAGGCCCTAATCTGGTTCTGGCACGGCACGCTGAGCCTTTTGTTAATTCCTCTTCCTGGTGGGAAATGAGAGTTAAATTTGCCCGTCCAGACACCTCCAGCTAGTCTCTCATTGGTTCTCCTTATTCCTGTACATGTTCCGCAGAAATTGCAAACTGGGCCAAACAGGAGGTTAAAGGCACTGACTCTCCAAGTGGGGAGAGTGTTAGTAAAGCGTCTGGAATGTTGCACCCGAGTACCAGGGTACGAAAACTGAGACATATCTGAACACGTCTCCCGATCACGTGGTTGATCATACTCTGGGTTCCACATAAATGTTTTAGCTGAAGGAAGAATACCTTAAACCTGGAGAGTTGAGACCCGTGGAATGGGTACCATGCAATATGACTTCAAAGGGTCTTCATTTGCTCACCGAACCTCTCCAATCCTATCACTGCTGCGTTTATGCCCCTGTACACACGCTTGATTCTCTTTTGGAGACATAGCAATCCATAGGTTTTAAGATACTTACTAGTCACGTACATTCTTAGGCGTTTAATATGGGGTGTTGAGTCCATTTCGTTGAGCAAGGAGTAGCTCTTGTCTGTTCCATATTTGGCTTAAGGAACTTTATCTGTGCTCATTTCAATCTCTGGTTTTATGCAGCACCCCAACTCACCTTTACCCTTAAACAAGCATAAGTTGGTTTTCTAAATTTGAGACCCTGTTCTGTTCTGTAATTCAGTTCCTGTGTAGCCAAGTTTACATTCCATGTATTACTGATATCTTATGATGTTTCTTTTTCTGTGTGACTTATTTCAGTTAGAATCATCGTACCTGAATCCACTCATTGTGCTGCTACGGGCCTGATGACATAGATTTCACTGCTGAGTGATACTGCATTGTACGTAAGTACCACAAGTTCTTTATCCATTTTTCACTTTCTGTGATATTGAACTTGTACGGTAAACGAGGTTCTTGTAAACAGAGGCGTCCCAAACATTGGGGTGGCTGTATCTTTTTGATTTTAATTTCCCTAAGCTATAGGACCATAAGTGGAAGTGCCCTAGGCTCTGTTGCTTTGTTTTTTAGATGTTTCAGGAAACACCATACACTTCTCCCGAGTGTCTGTTGGCAGTTTACATCCCGCCCATCAGCATAACAAGGCTCCCAGTTCTCCATGGCCTGTCCTGCCTTTCTGGATTTTACACTTTTTTCAGATGGCCCTTTTGACCGGGGGGAAGTGAGACTTCATTGTAGTGCAGATTTCCTTTGCAAGCTTGCTTGGTTGGCCAAAAAGGGCGTATGCGTTTTTTCCTGAATATATTCAGGAAAAAACGCATACGCCCTTTTTGGCCAAGTGCATCATTGTGGACGTTCTGCCTCTTTTCCTATGCTTTCAATGCAATTCCAGTCTACCTCCTGAAATCGGGTTCCTGCAATTCTGCCCCGCTTTCAAGTCCTCTTGGCAGCCTTACTTCAGTATATTTTTGGACGATAGTTGTCATTTATAACTCTGCAGGTTTGTGAATTACAGTGCCCCTGAGCTCCTTTCTTCAACTCGTTTTCTTGTGAGCTGGCCGCAACACCGCAGGATGGCTTCAGGCCCTAATCTGGTTCCGGCACGGCACGCTGAGCCTTTGGTTATTTCCTCTTCCTGGTGGGAAATGAGAGTTAAATTTGCCCGTCCAGACACCTCCAGCTAGTCTCTCATTGGTTCTCGCTATTCCTGTTCATCTTCCGCAGAAATTGCAAACTGGGCCAAACAGGAGGTTAAAGGGACTGACTCTCCAAGTCGGGAGAGTGTTAGTAAAGCGTCTGGAATGTTGCACCCGAGTACCAGGGTACGAAAACTGAGACATATTTGAACACGTCTCCCGATCACATGGTTGATCATACTCTAGGTTCCACATGCATGTTTTAGCTGAAGGAAGAATACCTTAAACCTGGGTAGTTGAAACCCGTGGAATGGGTACCATGCAATATGACTTCAAAGGGTCTTCATTTGCTCACCGAACCTCTCCAATCCTATCACTGCTGCGTTTATGTCCCTGTACACATGCTTGATTCTCTTTCGGAGACATAGCAATCCATAGGTTTTAAGATACTTAAGAGTCAGGTACACTCTTAGGCGTTTAATATGCGGTGTTGAGTCCATTTCGTTGAGCAAGGAGTAGCTCTTGTCTATTCCATATTTGGCTTAAGGAACTTTATCTGTGCTCATTTCAATCTCTGGTTTTATGCAGCACCCCAACTCACCTTTCCCCTTAAACAAGCATAAGTTGGTTTTCTAAATTTGAGACCCTGTTCTGTTCTGTAATTCAGTTCCTGTGTAGCCAAGTTTACATTCCGTGTATTACTGATATCTTATGATGTTTCTTTTTCTGTGTGACTTATTTCAGTTAGAATCATCGTACCTGAATCCACTCATTGTGCTGCTACGGGCCTGATGACATAGATTTCACTGCTGAGTGATACTGCATTGTACGTAAGTACCACAAGTTCTTTATCCATTTTTCACTTTCTGTGATATTGAACTTGTACGGTAAACGAGGTTCTTGTAAACAGAGGCGTCCCAAACATTGGGGTGGCTGTATCTTTTTGATTTTAATTTCCCTAAGCTATAGGACCATAAGTGGAAGTGCCCTAGGCTCTGTTGCTTTGTTTTTTAGATGTTTCAGGAAACACCATACACTTCTCCCGAGTGTCTGTTGGCAGTTTACATCCCGCCCATCAGCATAACAAGGCTCCCAGTTCTCCATGGCCTGTCCTGCCTTTCTGGATTTTACACTTTTTTCAGATGGCCCTTTTGACCGGGGGGAAGTGAGACTTCATTGTAGTGCAGATTTCCTTTGCAAGCTTGCTTGGTTGGCCAAAAAGGGCGTATGCGTTTTTTCCTGAATATATTCAGGAAAAAACGCATACGCCCTTTTTGGCCAAGTGCATCATTGTGGACGTTCTGCCTCTTTTCCTATGCTTTCAATGCAATTCCAGTCTACCTCCTGAAATCGGTTTCCTGCAATTCTGCCCCGTTTTCAAGTCCTCTTGGCAGCCTTACTTCAGTATATTTTTGGACGATAGTTGTCATTTATAACTCTGCAGGTTTGTGAATTACAGTGCCCCTGAGCTCCTTTCTTCAACTCGTTTTCTTGTGAGCTGGCCGCAACACCGCAGGATGGCTTCAGGCCCTAATCTGGTTCCGGCACGGCACGCTGAGCCTTTGGTTATTTCCTCTTCCTGGTGGGAAATGAGAGTTAAATTTGCCCGTCCAGACACCTCCAGCTAGTCTCTCATTGGTTCTCGCTATTCCTGTTCATCTTCCGCAGAAATTGCAAACTGGGCCAAACAGGAGGTTAAAGGGACTGACTCTCCAAGTCGGGAGAGTGTTAGTAAAGCGTCTGGAATGTTGCACCCGAGTACCAGGGTACGAAAACTGAGACATATTTGAACACGTCTCCCGATCACATGGTTGATCATACTCTAGGTTCCACATGCATGTTTTAGCTGAAGGAAGAATACCTTAAACCTGGGTAGTTGAAACCCGTGGAATGGGTACCATGCAATATGACTTCAAAGGGTCTTCATTTGCTCACCGAACCTCTCCAATCCTATCACTGCTGCGTTTATGTCCCTGTACACATGCTTGATTCTCTTTCGGAGACATAGCAATCCATAGGTTTTAAGATACTTAAGAGTCAGGTACATTCTTAGGCGTTTAATATGCGGTGTTGAGTCCATTTCGTTGAGCAAGGAGTAGCTCTTGTCTATTCCATATTTGGCTTAAGGAACTTTATCTGTGCTCATTTCAATCTCTGGTTTTATGCAGCACCCCAACTCACCTTTACCCTTAAACAAGCATAAGTTGGTTTTCTAAATTTGAGACCCTGTTCTGTTCTGTAATTCAGTTCCTGTGTAGCCAAGTTTACATTCCGTGTATTACTGATATCTTATGATGTTTCTTTTTCTGTGTGACTTATTTCAGTTAGAATCATCGTACCTGAATCCACTCATTGTGCTGCTACGGGCCTGATGACATAGATTTCACTGCTGAGTGATACTGCATTGTACGTAAGTACCACAAGTTCTTTATCCATTTTTCACTTTCTGTGATATTGAACTTGTACGGTAAACGAGATTCTTGTAAACAGAGGCGTCCCAAACATTGGGGTGGCTGTATCTTTTTGATTTTAATTTCCCTAAGCTATAGGACCATAAGTGGCAGTGCCCTAGGCTCTGTTGCTTTGTTTTTTAGATGTTTCAGGAAACACCATACACTTCCCCCGAGTGTCTGTTGGCAGTTTACATCCCGCCCATCAGCATAACAAGGCTCCCAGTTCTCCATGGCCTGTCCTGCCTTTCTGGATTTTACACATTTTTCAGATGGCCCTTTTGACCGGGGGGAAGTGAGACTTCATTGTAGTGCAGATTTCCTTTGCAAGCTTGCTTGGTTGGCCAAAAAGGGCGTATGCGTTTTTTCCTGAATATATTCAGGAAAAAACGCATACGCCCTTTTTGGCCAAGTGCATCATTGTGGACGTTCTGCCTCTTTTCCTATGCTTTCAATGCAATTCCAGTCTACCTCCTGAAATCGGTTTCCTGCAATTCTGCCCCGCTTTCAAGTCCTCTTGGCAGCCTTACTTCAGTATATTTTTGGACGATAGTTGTCATTTATAACTCTGCAGGTTTGTGAATTACAGTGCCCCTGAGCTCCTTTCTTCAACTCGTTTTCTTGTGAGCTGGCCGCAACACCGCAGGATGGCTTCAGGCCCTAATCTGGTTCCGGCACGGCACGCTGAGCCTTTGGTTATTTCCTCTTCCTGGTGGGAAATGAGAGTTAAATTTGCCCGTCCAGACACCTCCAGCTAGTCTCTCATTGGTTCTCGCTATTCCTGTTCATCTTCCGCAGAAATTGCAAACTGGGCCAAACAGGAGGTTAAAGGGACTGACTCTCCAAGTCGGGAGAGTGTTAGTAAAGCGTCTGGAATGTTGCACCCGAGTACCAGGGTACGAAAACTGAGACATATTTGAACACGTCTCCCGATCACATGGTTGATCATACTCTAGGTTCCACATGCATGTTTTAGCTGAAGGAAGAATACCTTAAACCTGGGTAGTTGAAACCCGTGGAATGGGTACCATGCAATATGACTTCAAAGGGTCTTCATTTGCTCACCGAACCTCTCCAATCCTATCACTGCTGCGTTTATGTCCCTGTACACATGCTTGATTCTCTTTCGGAGACATAGCAATCCATAGGTTTTAAGATACTTAAGAGTCAGGTACATTCTTAGGCGTTTAATATGCGGTGTTGAGTCCATTTCGTTGAGCAAGGAGTAGCTCTTGTCTATTCCATATTTGGCTTAAGGAACTTTATCTGTGCTCATTTCAATCTCTGGTTTTATGCAGCACCCCAACTCACCTTTACCCTTAAACAAGCATAAGTTGGTTTTCTAAATTTGAGACCCTGTTCTGTTCTGTAATTCAGTTCCTGTGTAGCCAAGTTTACATTCCGTGTATTACTGATATCTTATGATGTTTCTTTTTCTGTGTGACTTATTTCAGTTAGAATCATCGTACCTGAATCCACTCATTGTGCTGCTACGGGCCTGATGACATAGATTTCACTGCTGAGTGATACTGCATTGTACGTAAGTACCACAAGTTCTTTATCCATTTTTCACTTTCTGTGATATTGAACTTGTACGGTAAACGAGGTTCTTGTAAACAGAGGCGTCCCAAACATTGGGGTGGCTGTATCTTTTTGATTTTAATTTCCCTAAGCTATAGGACCATAAGTGGAAGTGCCCTAGGCTCTGTTGCTTTGTTTTTTAGATGTTTCAGGAAACACCATACACTTCTCCCGAGTGTCTGTTGGCAATGTACATCCCGCCCATCAGCATAACAAGGCTCCCAGTTCTCCATGGCCTGTCCTGCCTTTCTGGATTTTACACTTTTTTCAGATGGCCCTTTTGACCGGGGGGAAGTGAGACTTCATTGTAGTGCAGATTTCCTTTGCAAGCTTGCTTGGTTGGCCAAAAAGGGCGTATGCGTTTTTTCCTGAATATATTCAGGAAAAAACGCATACGCCCTTTTTGGCCAAGTGCATCATTGTGGACGTTCTGCCTCTTTTCCTATGCTTTCAATGCAATTCCAGTCTACCTCCTGAAATCGGTTTCCTGCAATTCTGCCCCGCTTTCAAGTCCTCTTGGCAGCCTTACTTCAGTATATTTTTGGACGATAGTTGTCATTTATAACTCTGCAGGTTTGTGAATTACAGTGCCCCTGAGCTCCTTTCTTCAACTCGTTTTCTTGTGAGCTGGCCGCAACACCGCAGGATGGCTTCAGGCCCTAATCTGGTTCCGGCACGGCACGCTGAGCCTTTGGTTATTTCCTCTTCCTGGTGGGAAATGAGAGTTAAATTTGCCCGTCCAGACACCTCCAGCTAGTCTCTCATTGGTTCTCGCTATTCCTGTTCATCTTCCGCAGAAATTGCAAACTGGGCCAAACAGGAGGTTAAAGGGACTGACTCTCCAAGTCGGGAGAGTGTTAGTAAAGCGTCTGGAATGTTGCACCCGAGTACCAGGGTACGAAAACTGAGACATATTTGAACACGTCTCCCGATCACATGGTTGATCATACTCTAGGTTCCACATGCATGTTTTAGCTGAAGGAAGAATACCTTAAACCTGGGTAGTTGAAACCCGTGGAATGGGTACCATGCAATATGACTTCAAAGGGTCTTCATTTGCTCACCGAACCTCTCCAATCCTATCACTGCTGCGTTTATGTCCCTGTACACATGCTTGATTCTCTTTCGGAGACATAGCAATCCATAGGTTTTAAGATACTTAAGAGTCAGGTACATTCTTAGGCGTTTAATATGCGGTGTTGAGTCCATTTCGTTGAGCAAGGAGTAGCTCTTGTCTATTCCATATTTGGCTTAAGGAACTTTATCTGTGCTCATTTCAATCTCTGGTTTTATGCAGCACCCCAACTCACCTTTACCCTTAAACAAGCATAAGTTGGTTTTCTAAATTTGAGACCCTGTTCTGTTCTGTAATTCAGTTCCTGTGTAGCCAAGTTTACATTCCGTGTATTACTGATATCTTATGATGTTTCTTTTTCTGTGTGACTTATTTCAGTTAGAATCATCGTACCTGAATCCACTCATTGTGCTGCTACGGGCCTGATGACATAGATTTCACTGCTGAGTGATACTGCATTGTACGTAAGTACCACAAGTTCTTTATCCATTTTTCACTTTCTGTGATATTGAACTTGTACGGTAAACGAGGTTCTTGTAAACAGAGGCGTCCCAAACTTTGGGGTGGCTGTGTCTTTTTGATTTTAATTTCCCTAAGCTATAGGACCATAAGTGGAAGTGCCCTAGGCTCTGTTGCTTTGTTTTTTAGATGTTTCAGGAAACACCATACACTTCTCCCGAGTGTCTGTTGGCAGTTTACATCCCTCCCATCAGCATAACAAGGCTCCCAGTTCTCCATGGCCTGTCCTGCCTTGCTGGATTTTACACTTTTTTCAGATGGCCCTTTTGACCGGGGGAAGTGAGACTTCATTGTAGTGCAGATTTCCTTTGCAAGCTTGCTTGGTTGGCCAAAAAGGGCGTATGCGTTTTTTCCTGAATATATTCAGGAAAAAACGCATACGCCCTTTTTGGCCAAGTGCATCATTGTGGACGTTCTGCCTCTTTTCCTATGCTTTCAATGCAATTCCAGTCTACCTCCTGAAATCGGTTTCCTGCAATTCTGCCCCGCTTTCAAGTCCTCTTGGCAGCCTTACTTCAGTATATTTTTGGACGATAGTTGTCATTTATAACTCTGCAGGTTTGTGAATTACAGTGCCCCTGAGCTCCTTTCTTCAACTCGTTTTCTTGTGAGCTGGCCGCAACACCGCAGGATGGCTTCAGGCCCTAATCTGGTTCCGGCACGGCACGCTGAGCCTTTGGTTATTTCCTCTTCCTGGTGGGAAATGAGAGTTAAATTTGCCCGTCCAGACACCTCCAGCTAGTCTCTCATTGGTTCTCGCTATTCCTGTTCATCTTCCGCAGAAATTGCAAACTGGGCCAAACAGGAGGTTAAAGGGACTGACTCTCCAAGTCGGGAGAGTGTTAGTAAAGCGTCTGGAATGTTGCACCCGAGTACCAGGGTACGAAAACTGAGACATATCTCAACACGTCTCCCGATCACGTGGTTGATCATACTCTGGGTTCCACATAAATGTTTTAGCTGAAGGAAGAATACCTTAAACCTGGAGAGTTGAGACCCGTGGAATGGGTACCATGCAATATGACTTCAAAGGGTCTTCATTTGCTCACCGAAACTCTCCAATCCTATCACTGCTGCGTTTATGCCCCTGTACACACGTTTGATTCTCTTTTGGAGACATAGCAATCCATAGGTTTTAAGATACTTACTAGTCACGTACATTCTTAGGCGTTTAATATGGCGTGTTGAGTCCATTTCGTTGAGCAAGGAGTAGCTCTTGTCTGTTCCATATTTAGCTTAAGGAACTTTATCTGTGCTCATTTCAATCTCTGGTTTTATGCAGCACCCCAACTCACCTTTCCCTTTAAGCAAGCATAAGTTGGTTTTCTAAATTTGAGACCCTGTTCTGTTTTGTAATTCAGTTCCTCTGTAGCCAAGTTTACATTCCATGTATTAGTGATATTTTTTGATATTTCTTTTTCTGTGTGACTTATTTCAGTTAGAATCACCATACCCGAATCCACTCATTGTGCTGCTACGGGCCTGGTGACATAGATTTCATTGCTGAGTGATATTGCATTGTACATGAGTACCACAACTTCTTTCTCCATTTTTCACTTTCTGTGATATTGAACTTGTACTGTAAACGAGGTTGTTGTAAACAGAGCTGTGCCAAACTTTGGGGTGGCTGTGTCTTTTTGATTTTAATTTCCCTAAACTATAGGACCATAAGTGGAAGTGCCCTAGGCTCTGTTGCTTTGTTTTTTAGATGTTTCAGGAAACACCATACACTCCTCCCGAGTGTCTGTTGGCAATGTACATCCCGCCCATCTGCATAACAAGGCTCCCAGTTCTCCATGGCCTGTCCTGCCTTTCTGGATTTTACACTTTTTTCAGATGGCCCTTTTGACCGGGGGGAAGTGAGACTTCATTGTAGTGCAGATTTCCTTTGCAAGCTTGCTTGGTTGGCCAAAAAGGGCGTATGCGTTTTTTCCTGAATATATTCAGGAAAAAACGCATACGCCCTTTTTGGCCAAGTGCATCATTGTGGACGTTCTGCCTCTTTTCCTATGCTTTCAATGCAATTCCAGTCTACCTCCTGAAACCGGTTTCCTGCAATTCTGCCCCGCTTTCAAGTCCTCTTGGCAGCCTTACTTCAGTATATTTTTGGACGATAGCTGTCATTTATAACTCTGCAGGTTTGTGAATTACAGTGCCCCTGAGCTCCTTTCTTCAACTCGCTTTCTTGTGAGCTGGCCGCAACACCGCAGGATGGCTTCAGGCCCTAATCTGGTTCTGGCACGGCACGCTGAGCCTTTGGTTAATTCCTCTTCCTGGTGGGAAATGAGAGTTAAATTTGCCCGTCCAGACACCTCCAGCTAGTCTGTCATTGGTTCTCCTTATTCCTGTACATGTTCCGCAGAAATTGCAAACTGGGCCAAACAGGAGGTTAAAGGCACTGACTCTCCAAGTGGGGAGAGTGTTAGTAAAGCGTCTGGAATGTTGCACCCGAGTACCAGGGTACGAAAACTGAGACATATCTGAACACGTCTCCCGATCACGTGGTTGATCATACTCTGGGTTCCACATAAATGTTTTAGCTGAAGGAAGAATACCTTAAACCTGGAGAGTTGAGACCCGTGGAATGGGTACCATGCAATATGACTTCAAAGGGTCTTCATTTGCTCACCGAACCTCTCCAATCCTATCACTGCTGCGTTTATGTCCCTGTACACATGCTTGATTCTCTTTCGGAGACATAGCAATCCATAGGTTTTAAGATACTTAAGAGTCAGGTACATTCTTAGGCGTTTAATATGCGGTGTTGAGTCCATTTCGTTGAGCAAGGAGTAGCTCTTGTCTATTCCATATTTGGCTTAAGGAACTTTATCTGTGCTCATTTCAATCTCTGGTTTTATGCAGCACCCCAACTCACCTTTACCCTTAAACAAGCATAAGTTGGTTTTCTAAATTTGAGACCCTGTTCTGTTCTGTAATTCAGTTCCTGTGTAGCCAAGTTTACATTCCGTGTATTACTGATATCTTATGATGTTTCTTTTTCTGTGTGACTTATTTCAGTTAGAATCATCGTACCTGAATCCACTCATTGTGCTGCTATGGGCCTGATGACATAGATTTCACTGCTGAGTGATACTGCATTGTACGTAAGTACCACAAGTTCTTTATCCATTTTTCACTTTCTGTGATATTGAACTTGTACGGTAAACGAGGTTCTTGTAAACAGAGGCGTCCCAAACATTGGGGTGGCTGTATCTTTTTGATTTTAATTTCCCTAAGCTATAGGACCATAAGTGGAAGTGCCCTAGGCTCTGTTGCTTTGTTTTTTAGATGTTTCAGGAAACACGATACACTTCTCCCGAGTGTCTGTTGGCAATTTACATCCCGCCCATCAGCATAACAAGGCTCCCAGTTCTCCATGGCCTGTCCTGCCTTTCTGGATTTTACACTTTTTTCAGATGGCCCTTTTGACCGGGGGGAAGTGAGACTTCATTGTAGTGCAGATTTCCTTTGCAAGCTTGCTTGGTTGGCCAAAAAGGGCGTATGCGTTTTTTCCTGAATATATTCAGGAAAAAACGCATACGCCCTTTTTGGCCAAGTGCATCATTGTGGACGTTCTGCCTCTTTTCCTATGCTTTCAATGCAATTCCAGTCTACCTCCTGAAATCGGTTTCCTGCAATTCTGCCCCGCTTTCAAGTCCTCTTGGCAGCCTTACTTCAGTATATTTTTGGACAATAGTTGTCATTTATAACTCTGCAGGTTTGTGAATTACAGTGCCCCTGAGCTCCTTTCTTCAACTCGTTTTCTTGTGAGCTGGCCGCAACACCGCAGGATGGCTTCAGGCCCTAATCTGGTTCCGGCACGGCACGCTGAGCCTTTGGTTATTTCCTCTTCCTGGTGGGAAATGAGAGTTAAATTTGCCCGTCCAGACACCTCCAGCTAGTCTCTCATTGGTTCTCGCTATTCCTGTTCATCTTCCGCAGAAATTGCAAACTGGGCCAAACAGGAGGTTAAAGGGACTGACTCTCCAAGTCGGGAGAGTGTTAGTAAAGCGTCTGGAATGTTGCACCCGAGTACCAGGGTACGAAAACTGAGACATATTTGAACACGTCTCCCGATCACATGGGTGATCATACTCTAGGTTCCACATGCATGTTTTAGCTGAAGGAAGAATACCTTAAACCTGGGTAGTTGAAACCCGTGGAATGGGTACCATGCAATATGACTTCAAAGGGTCTTCATTTGCTCACCGAACCTCTCCAATCCTATCACTGCTGCGTTTATGTCCCTGTACACATGCTTGATTCTCTTTCGGAGACATAGCAATCCATAGGTTTTAAGATACTTAAGAGTCAGGTACATTCTTAGGCGTTTAATATGCGGTGTTGAGTCCATTTCGTTGAGCAAGGAGTAGCTCTTGTCTATTCCATATTTGGCTTAAGGAACTTTATCTGTGCTCATTTCAATCTCTGGTTTTATGCAGCACCCCAACTCACCTTTACCCTTAAACAAGCATAAGTTGGTTTTCTAAATTTGAGACCCTGTTCTGTTCTGTAATTCAGTTCCTGTGTAGCCAAGTTTACATTCCGTGTATTACTGATATCTTATGATGTTTCTTTTTCTGTGTGACTTATTTCAGTTAGAATCATCGTACCTGAATCCACTCATTGTGCTGCTACGGGCCTGATGACATAGATTTCACTGCTGAGTGATACTGCATTGTACGTAAGTACCACAAGTTCTTTATCCATTTTTCACTTTCTGTGATATTGAACTTGTACGGTAAACCAGGTTCTTGTAAACAGAGGCGTCCCAAACATTGGGGTGGCTGTATCTTTTTGATTTTAATTTCCCTAAGCTATAGGACCATAAGTGGAAGTGCCCTAGGCTCTGTTGCTTTGTTTTTTAGACGTTTCAGGAAACACCATACACTTCTCCCGAGTGTCTGTTGGCAATTTACATCCCGCCCATCAGCATAACAAGGCTCCCAGTTCTCCATGGCCTGTCCTGCCTTTCTGGATTTTACACTTTTTTCAGATGGCCCTTTTGACCGGGGGGAAGTGAGACTTCATTGTAGTGCAGATTTCCTTTGCAAGCTTGCTTGGTTGGCCAAAAAGGGCGTATGCGTTTTTTCCTGAATATATTCAGGAAAAAACGCATACGCCCTTTTTGGCCAAGTGCATCATTGTGGACGTTCTGCCTCTTTTCCTATGCTTTCAATGCAATTCCAGTCTACCTCCTGAAATCGGTTTCCTGCAATTCTGCCCCGCTTTCAAGTCCTCTTGGCAGCCTTACTTCAGTATATTTTTGGACAATAGTTGTCATTTATAACTCTGCAGGTTTGTGAATTACAGTGCCCCTGAGCTCCTTTCTTCAACTCGCTTTCTTGTGAGCTGGCCGCAACACCGCAGGATGGCTTCAGGCCCTAATCTGGTTCCGGCACGGCACGCTGAGCCTTTGGTTATTTCCTCTTCCTGGTGGGAAATGAGAGTTAAATTTGCCCGTCCAGACACCTCCAGCTAGTCTCTCATTGGTTCTCGCTATTCCTGTTCATCTTCCGCAGAAATTGCAAACTGGGCCAAACAGGAGGTTAAAGGGACTGACTCTCCAAGTCGGGAGAGTGTTAGTAAAGCGTCTGGAATGTTGCACCCGAGTACCAGGGTACGAAAACTGAGACATATTTGAACACGTCTCCCGATCACATGGTTGATCATACTCTAGGTTCCACATGCATGTTTTAGCTGAAGGAAGAATACCTTAAACCTGGGTAGTTGAAACCCGTGGAATGGGTACCATGCAATATGACTTCAAAGGGTCTTCATTTGCTCACCGAACCTCTCCAATCCTATCACTGCTGCGTTTATGTCCCTGTACACATGCTTGATTCTCTTTCGGAGACATAGCAATCCATAGGTTTTAAGATACTTAAGAGTCAGGTACATTCTTAGGCGTTTAATATGCGGTGTTGAGTCCATTTCGTTGAGCAAGGAGTAGCTCTTGTCTATTCCATATTTGGCTTAAGGAACTTTATCTGTGCTCATTTCAATCTCTGGTTTTATGCAGCACCCCAACTCACCTTTCCCCTTAAACAAGCATAAGTTGGTTTTCTAAATTTGAGACCCTGTTCTGTTCTGTAATTCAGTTCCTGTGTAGCCAAGTTTACATTCCGTGTATTACTGATATCTTATGATGTTTCTTTTTCTGTGTGACTTATTTCAGTTAGAATCATCGTACCTGAATCCACTCATTGTGCTGCTACGGGCCTGATGACATAGATTTCACTGCTGAGTGATACTGCATTGTACGTAAGTACCACAAGTTCTTTATCCATTTTTCACTTTCTGTGATATTGAACTTGTACGGTAAACCAGGTTCTTGTAAACAGAGGCGTCCCAAACATTGGGGTGGCTGTATCTTTTTGATTTTAATTTCCCTAAGCTATAGGACCATAAGTGGAAGTGCCCTAGGCTCTGTTGCTTTGTTTTTTAGACGTTTCAGGAAACACCATACACTTCTCCCGAGTGTCTGTTGGCAATTTACATCCCGCCCATCAGCATAACAAGGCTCCCAGTTCTCCATGGCCTGTCCTGCCTTTCTGGATTTTACACTTTTTTCAGATGGCCCTTTTGACCGGGGGGAAGTGAGACTTCATTGTAGTGCAGATTTCCTTTGCAAGCTTGCTTGGTTGGCCAAAAAGGGCGTATGCGTTTTTTCCTGAATATATTCAGGAAAAAACGCATACGCCCTTTTTGGCCAAGTGCATCATTGTGGACGTTCTGCCTCTTTTCCTATGCTTTCAATGCAATTCCAGTCTACCTCCTGAAATCGGTTTCCTGCAATTCTGCCCCGCTTTCAAGTCCTCTTGGCAGCCTTACTTCAGTATATTTTTGGACGATAGTTGTCATTTATAACTCTGCAGGTTTGTGAATTACAGTGCCCCTGAGCTCCTTTCTTCAACTCGCTTTCTTGTGAGCTGGCCGCAACACCGCAGGATGGCTTCAGGCCCTAATCTGGTTCCGGCACGGCACGCTGAGCCTTTGGTTATTTCCTCTTCCTGGTGGGAAATGAGAGTTAAATTTGCCCGTCCAGACACCTCCAGCTAGTCTCTCATTGGTTCTCGCTATTCCTGTTCATCTTCCGCAGAAATTGCAAACTGGGCCAAACAGGAGGTTAAAGGGACTGACTCTCCAAGTCGGGAGAGTGTTAGTAAAGCGTCTGGAATGTTGCACCCGAGTACCAGGGTACGAAAACTGAGACATATTTGAACACGTCTCCCGATCACATGGGTGATCATACTCTAGGTTCCACATGCATGTTTAAGCTGAAGGAAGAATACCTTAAACCTGGGTAGTTGAAACCCGTGGAATGGGTACCATGCAATATGACTTCAAAGGGTCTTCATTTGCTCACCGAACCTCTCCAATCCTATCACTGCTGCGTTTATGTCCCTGTACACATGCTTGATTCTCTTTCGGAGACATAGCAATCCATAGGTTTTAAGATACTTAAGAGTCAGGTACATTCTTAGGCGTTTAATATGCGGTGTTGAGTCCATTTCGTTGAGCAAGGAGTAGCTCTTGTCTATTCCATATTTGGCTTAAGGAACTTTATCTGTGCTCATTTCAATCTCTGGTTTTATGCAGCACCCCAACTCACCTTTACCCTTAAACAAGCATAAGTTGGTTTTCTAAATTTGAGACCCTGTTCTGTTCTGTAATTCAGTTCCTGTGTAGCCAAGTTTACATTCCGTGTTTTACTGATATCTTATGATGTTTCTTTTTCTGTGTGACTTATTTTGTTAGAATCATCGTACCTGAATCCACTCATTGTGCTGCTACGGGCCTGATGACATAGATTCACTGCTGAGTGATACTGCATTGTACGTAAGTACCACAAGTTCTTTATCCATTTTTCACTTTCTGTGATATTGAACTTGTACGGTAAACGAGGTTCTTGTAAACAGAGGTGTCCCAAACATTGGGGTGGCTGTATCTTTTGGATTTTAATTTCCCTAAGCTATAGGACCATAAGTGGAAGTGCCCTAGGCTCTGTTGCTTTGTTTTTTAGACGTTTCAGGAAACACCATACACTTCTCCCGAGTGTCTGTTGGCAATTTACATCCCGCCCATCAGCATAACAAGGCTCCCAGTTCTCCATGGCCTGTCCTGCCTTTCTGGATTTTACACTTTTTTCAGATGGCCCTTTTGACCGGGGGGAAGTGAGACTTCATTGTAGTGCAGATTTCCTTTGCAAGCTTGCTTGGTTGGCCAAAAAGGGCGTATGCGTTTTTTCCTGAATATATTCAGGAAAAAACGCATATGCCCTTTTTGGCCAAGTGCATCATTGTGGACGTTCTGCCTCTTTTCCTATGCTTTCAATGCAATTCCAGTCTACCTCCTGAAATCGGTTTCCTGCAATTCTGCCCCGCTTTCAAGTCCTCTTGGCAGCCTTACTTCAGTATATTTTTGGACGATAGTTGTCATTTATAACTCTGCAGGTTTGTGAATTACAGTGCCCCTGAGCTCCTTTCTTCAACTCGCTTTCTTGTGAGCTGGCCGCAACACCGCAGGATGGCTTCAGGCCCTAATCTGGTTCCGGCACGGCACGCTGAGCCTTTGGTTATTTCCTCTTCCTGGTGGGAAATGAGAGTTAAATTTGCCCGTCCAGACACCTCCAGCTAGTCTCTCATTGGTTCTCGCTATTCCTGTTCATCTTCCGCAGAAATTGCAAACTGGGCCAAACAGGAGGTTAAAGGGACTGACTCTCCAAGTCGGGAGAGTGTTAGTAAAGCGTCTGGAATGTTGCACCCGAGTACCAGGGTACGAAAACTGAGACATATTTGAACACGTCTCCCGATCACATGGTTGATCATACTCTAGGTTCCACATGTATGTTTTAGCTGAAGGAAGAATACCTTAAACCTGGGTAGTTGAAACCCGTGGAATGGGTACCATGCAATATGACTTCAAAGGGTCTTCATTTGCTCACCGAACCTCTCCAATCCTATCACTGCTGCGTTTATGTCCCTGTACACATGCTTGATTCTCTTTCGGAGACATAGCAATCTATAGGTTTTAAGATACTTAAGAGTCAGGTACATTCTTAGGCGTTTAATATGCGGTGTTGAGTCCATTTCGTTGAGCAAGGAGTAGCTCTTGTCTATTCCATATTTGGCTTAAGGAACTTTATCTGTGCTCATTTCAATCTCTGGTTTGATGCAGCACCCCAACTCACCTTTACCCTTAAACAAGCATAAGTTGGTTTTCTAAATTTGAGACCCTGTTCTGTTCTGTAATTCAGTTCCTGTGTAGCCAAGTTTACATTCCGTGTATTACTGATATCTTATGATGTTTCTTTTTCTGTGTGACTTATTTCAGTTAGAATCATCGTACCTGAATCCACTCATTGTGCTGCTACGGGCCTGATGACATAGATTTCACTGCTGAGTGATACTGCATTGTACGTAAGTACCACAAGTTCTTTATCCATTTTTCACTTTCTGTGATATTGAACTTGTACGGTAAACGAGGTTCTTGTAAACAGAGGCGTCCCAAACATTGGGGTGGCTGTATCTTTTGGATTTTAATTTCCCTAAGCTATAGGACCATAAGTGGAAGTGCCCTAGGCTCTGTTGCTTTGTTTTTTAGACGTTTCAGGAAACACCATACACTTCTCCCGAGTGTCTGTTGGCAATGTACATCCCGCCCATCAGCATAACAAGGCTCCCAGTTCTCCATGGCCTGTCCTGCCTTTCTGGATTTTACACTTTTTTCAGATGGCCCTTTTGACCGGGGGGAAGTGAGACTTCATTGTAGTGCAGATTTCCTTTGCAAGCTTGCTTGGTTGGCCAAAAAGGGCGTATGCGTTTTTTCCTGAATATATTCAGGAAAAAACGCATACGCCCTTTTTGGCCAAGTGCATCATTGTGGACGTTCTGCCTCTTTTCCTATGCTTTCGATGCAATTCCAGTCTACCTCCTGAAATCGGTTTCCTGCAATTCTGCCCCGCTTTCAAGTCCTCTTGGCAGCCTTACTTCAGTATATTTTTGGACGATAGTTGTCATTTATAACTCTGCAGGTTTGTGAATAACAGTGCCCCTGAGCTCCTTTCTTCAACTCGCTTTCTTGTGAGCTGGCCGCAACACCGCAGGATGGCTTCAGGCCCTAATCTGGTTCCGGCACGGCACGCTGAGCCTTTGGTTATTTCCTCTTCCTGGTGGGAAATGAGAGTTAAATTTGCCCGTCCAGACACCTCCAGCTAGTCTCTCATTGGTTCTCGCTATTCCTGTTCATCTTCCGCAGAAATTGCAAACTGGGCCAAACAGGAGGTTAAAGGGACTGACTCTCCAAGTCGGGAGAGTGTTAGTAAAGCGTCTGGAATGTTGCACCCGAGTACCAGGGTACGAAAACTGAGACATATTTGAACACGTCTCCCGATCACATGGTTGATCATACTCTAGGTTCCACATGCATGTTTTAGCTGAAGGAAGAATACCTTAAACCTGGGTAGTTGAAACCCGTGGAATGGGTACCATGCAATATGACTTCAAAGGGTCTTCATTTGCTCACCGAACCTCTCCAATCCTATCACTGCTGCGTTTATGTCCCTGTACACATGCTTGATTCTCTTTCGGAGACATAGCAATCCATAGGTTTTAAGATACTTAAGAGTCAGGTACATTCTTAGGCGTTTAATATGCGGTGTTGAGTCCATTTCGTTGAGCAAGGAGTAGCTCTTGTCTATTCCATATTTGGCTTAAGGAACTTTATCTGTGCTCATTTCAATCTCTGGTTTTATGCAGCACCCCAACTCACCTTTCCCCTTAAACAAGCATAAGTTGGTTTTCTAAATTTGAGACCCTGTTCTGTTCTGTAATTCAGTTCCTGTGTAGCCAAGTTTACATTCCGTGTATTACTGATATCTTATGATGTTTCTTTTTCTGTGTGACTTATTTCAGTTAGAATCATCGTACCTGAATCCACTCATTGTGCTGCTACGGGCCTGATGACATAGATTTCACTGCTGAGTGATACTGCATTGTACGTAAGTACCACAAGTTCTTTATCCATTTTTCACTTTCTGTGATATTGAACTTGTACGGTAAACCAGGTTCTTGTAAACAGAGGCGTCCCAAACATTGGGGTGGCTGTATCTTTTTGATTTTAATTTCCCTAAGCTATAGGACCATAAGTGGAAGTGCCCTAGGCTCTGTTGCTTTGTTTTTTAGACGTTTCAGGAAACACCATACACTTCTCCCGAGTGTCTGTTGGCAATTTACATCCCGCCCATCAGCATAACAAGGCTCCCAGTTCTCCATGGCCTGTCCTGCCTTTCTGGATTTTACACTTTTTTCAGATGGCCCTTTTGACCGGGGGGAAGTGAGACTTCATTGTAGTGCAGATTTCCTTTGCAAGCTTGCTTGGTTGGCCAAAAAGGGCGTATGCGTTTTTTCCTGAATATATTCAGGAAAAAACGCATACGCCCTTTTTGGCCAAGTGCATCATTGTGGACGTTCTGCCTCTTTTCCTATGCTTTCAATGCAATTCCAGTCTACCTCCTGAAATCGGTTTCCTGCAATTCTGCCCCGCTTTCAAGTCCTCTTGGCAGCCTTACTTCAGTATATTTTTGGACGATAGTTGTCATTTATAACTCTGCAGGTTTGTGAATTACAGTGCCCCTGAGCTCCTTTCTTCAACTCGCTTTCTTGTGAGCTGGCCGCAACACCGCAGGATGGCTTCAGGCCCTAATCTGGTTCCGGCACGGCACGCTGAGCCTTTGGTTATTTCCTCTTCCTGGTGGGAAATGAGAGTTAAATTTGCCCGTCCAGACACCTCCAGCTAGTCTCTCATTGGTTCTCGCTATTCCTGTTCATCTTCCGCAGAAATTGCAAACTGGGCCAAACAGGAGGTTAAAGGGACTGACTCTCCAAGTCGGGAGAGTGTTAGTAAAGCGTCTGGAATGTTGCACCCGAGTACCAGGGTACGAAAACTGAGACATATTTGAACACGTCTCCTGATCACATGGGTGATCATACTCTAGGTTCCACATGCATGTTTAAGCTGAAGGAAGAATACCTTAAACCTGGGTAGTTGAAACCCGTGGAATGGGTACCATGCAATATGACTTCAAAGGGTCTTCATTTGCTCACCGAACCTCTCCAATCCTATCACTGCTGCGTTTATGTCCCTGTACACATGCTTGATTCTCTTTCGGAGACATAGCAATCCATAGGTTTTAAGATACTTAAGAGTCAGGTACATTCTTAGGCGTTTAATATGCGGTGTTGAGTCCATTTCGTTGAGCAAGGAGTAGCTCTTGTCTATTCCATATTTGGCTTAAGGAACTTTATCTGTGCTCATTTCAATCTCTGGTTTTATGCAGCACCCCAACTCACCTTTAACCTTAAACAAGCATAAGTTGGTTTTCTAAATTTGAGACCCTGTTCTGTTCTGTAATTCAGTTCCTGTGTAGCCAAGTTTACATTCCGTGTTTTACTGATATCTTATGATGTTTCTTTTTCTGTGTGACTTATTTTGTTAGAATCATCGTACCTGAATCCACTCATTGTGCTGCTACGGGCCTGATGACATAGATTCACTGCTGAGTGATACTGCATTGTACGTAAGTACCACAAGTTCTTTATCCATTTTTCACTTTCTGTGATATTGAACTTGTACGGTAAACGAGGTTCTTGTAAACAGAGGTGTCCCAAACATTGGGGTGGCTGTATCTTTTGGATTTTAATTTCCCTAAGCTATAGGACCATAAGTGGAAGTGCCCTAGGCTCTGTTGCTTTGTTTTTTAGACGTTTCAGGAAACACCATACACTTCTCCCGAGTGTCTGTTGGCAATTTACATCCCGCCCATCAGCATAACAAGGCTCCCAGTTCTCCATGGCCTGTCCTGCCTTTCTGGATTTTACACTTTTTTCAGATGGCCCTTTTGACCGGGGGGAAGTGAGACTTCATTGTAGTGCAGATTTCCTTTGCAAGCTTGCTTGGTTGGCCAAAAAGGGCGTATGCGTTTTTTCCTGAATATATTCAGGAAAAAACGCATATGCCCTTTTTGGCCAAGTGCATCATTGTGGACGTTCTGCCTCTTTTCCTATGCTTTCAATGCAATTCCAGTCTACCTCCTGAAATCGGTTTCCTGCAATTCTGCCCCGCTTTCAAGTCCTCTTGGCAGCCTTACTTCAGTATATTTTTGGACGATAGTTGTCATTTATAACTCTGCAGGTTTGTGAATTACAGTGCCCCTGAGCTCCTTTCTTCAACTCGCTTTCTTGTGAGCTGGCCGCAACACCGCAGGATGGCTTCAGGCCCTAATCTGGTTCCGGCACGGCACGCTGAGCCTTTGGTTATTTCCTCTTCCTGGTGGGAAATGAGAGTTAAATTTGCCCGTCCAGACACCTCCAGCTAGTCTCTCATTGGTTCTCGCTATTCCTGTTCATCTTCCGCAGAAATTGCAAACTGGGCCAAACAGGAGGTTAAAGGGACTGACTCTCCAAGTCGGGAGAGTGTTAGTAAAGCGTCTGGAATGTTGCACCCGAGTACCAGGGTACGAAAACTGAGACATATTTGAACACGTCTCCCGATCACATGGTTGATCATACTCTAGGTTCCACATGTATGTTTTAGCTGAAGGAAGAATACCTTAAACCTGGGTAGTTGAAACCCGTGGAATGGGTACCATGCAATATGACTTCAAAGGGTCTTCATTTGCTCACCGAACCTCTCCAATCCTATCACTGCTGCGTTTATGTCCCTGTACACATGCTTGATTCTCTTTCGGAGACATAGCAATCTATAGGTTTTAAGATACTTAAGAGTCAGGTACATTCTTAGGCGTTTAATATGCGGTGTTGAGTCCATTTCGTTGAGCAAGGAGTAGCTCTTGTCTATTCCATATTTGGCTTAAGGAACTTTATCTGTGCTCATTTCAATCTCTGGTTTGATGCAGCACCCCAACTCACCTTTACCCTTAAACAAGCATAAGTTGGTTTTCTAAATTTGAGACCCTGTTCTGTTCTGTAATTCAGTTCCTGTGTAGCCAAGTTTACATTCCGTGTATTACTGATATCTTATGATGTTTCTTTTTCTGTGTGACTTATTTCAGTTAGAATCATCGTACCTGAATCCACTCATTGTGCTGCTACGGGCCTGATGACATAGATTTCACTGCTGAGTGATACTGCATTGTACGTAAGTACCACAAGTTCTTTATCCATTTTTCACTTTCTGTGATATTGAACTTGTACGGTAAACGAGGTTCTTGTAAACAGAGGCGTCCCAAACATTGGGGTGGCTGTATCTTTTGGATTTTAATTTCCCTAAGCTATAGGACCATAAGTGGAAGTGCCCTAGGCTCTGTTGCTTTGTTTTTTAGACGTTTAAGGAAACACCATACACTTCTCCCGAGTGTCTGTTGGCAATGTACATCCCGCCCATCAGCATAACAAGGCTCCCAGTTCTCCATGGCCTGTCCTGCCTTTCTGGATTTTACACTTTTTTCAGATGGCCCTTTTGACCGGGGGGAAGTGAGACTTCATTGTAGTGCAGATTTCCTTTGCAAGCTTGCTTGGTTGGCCAAAAAGGGCGTATGCGTTTTTTCCTGAATATATTCAGGAAAAAACGCATACGCCCTTTTTGGCCAAGTGCATCATTGTGGACGTTCTGCCTCTTTTCCTATGCTTTCGATGCAATTCCAGTCTACCTCCTGAAATCGGTTTCCTGCAATTCTGCCCCGCTTTCAAGTCCTCTTGGCAGCCTTACTTCAGTATATTTTTGGACGATAGTTGTCATTTATAACTCTGCAGGTTTGTGAATAACAGTGCCCCTGAGCTCCTTTCTTCAACTCGCTTTCTTGTGAGCTGGCCGCAACACCGCAGGATGGCTTCAGGCCCTAATCTGGTTCCGGCACGGCACGCTGAGCCTTTGGTTATTTCCTCTTCCTGGTGGGAAATGAGAGTTAAATTTGCCCGTCCAGACACCTCCAGCTAGTCTCTCATTGGTTCTCGCTATTCCTGTTCATCTTCCGCAGAAATTGCAAACTGGGCCAAACAGGAGGTTAAAGGGACTGACTCTCCAAGTCGGGAGAGTGTTAGTAAAGCGTCTGGAATGTTGCACCCGAGTACCAGGGTACGAAAACTGAGACATATTTGAACACGTCTCCCGATCACATGGTTGATTATACTCTAGGTTCCACATGCATGTTTTAGCTGAAGGAAGAATACCTTAAACCTGGGTAGTTGAAACCCGTGGAATGGGTACCATGCAATATGACTTCAAAGGGTCTTCATTTGCTCACCGAACCTCTCCAATCCTATCACTGCTGCGTTTATGTCCCTGTACACATGCTTGATTCTCTTTCGGAGACATAGCAATCCATAGGTTTTAAGATACTTAAGAGTCAGGTACATTCTTAGGCGTTTAATATGCGGTGTTGAGTCCATTTCGTTGAGCAAGGAGTAGCTCTTGTCTATTCCATATTTGGCTTAAGGAACTTTATCTGTGCTCATTTCAATCTCTGGTTTTATGCAGCACCCCAACTCACCTTTCCCCTTAAACAAGCATAAGTTGGTTTTCTAAATTTGAGACCCTGTTCTGTTCTGTAATTCAGTTCCTGTGTAGCCAAGTTTACATTCCGTGTATTACTGATATCTTATGATGTTTCTTTTTCTGTGTGACTTATTTCAGTTAGAATCATCGTACCTGAATCCACTCATTGTGCTGCTACGGGCCTGATGACATAGATTTCACTGCTGAGTGATACTGCATTGTACGTAAGTACCACAAGTTCTTTATCCATTTTTCACTTTCTGTGATATTGAACTTGTACGGTAAACGAGGTTCTTGTAAACAGAGGCGTGCCAAACATTGGGGTGGCTGTATCTTTTTGATTTTAATTTCCCTAAGCTATAGGACCATAAGTGGAAGTGCCCTAGGCTCTGTTGCTTTGTTTTTTAGACGTTTCAGGAAACACCATACACTTCTCCCGAGTGTCTGTTGGCAATTTACATCCCGCCCATCAGCATAACAAGGCTCCCAGTTCTCCATGGCCTGTCCTGCCTTTCTGGATTTTACACTTTTTTCAGATGGCCCTTTTGACCGGGGGTAAGTGAGACTTCATTGTAGTGCAGATTTCCTTTGCAAGCTTGCTTGGTTGGCCAAAAAGGGCGTATGCGTTTTTTCCTGAATATATTCAGGAAAAAAC
This sequence comes from Globicephala melas, assembly GCF_963455315.2. Classification (NCBI taxonomy): domain Eukaryota; kingdom Metazoa; phylum Chordata; class Mammalia; order Artiodactyla; family Delphinidae; genus Globicephala; species Globicephala melas. The sequence continues at coordinate 42,930 of NW_027207854.1, forward strand.
GCATACGCCCTTTTTGGCCAAGTGCATCATTGTGGACGTTCTGCCTCTTTTCCTATGCTTTCAATGCAATTCCAGTCTACCTCCTGAAATCGGTTTCCTGCAATTCTGCCCCGCTTTCAAGTCCTCTTGGCAGCCTTACTTCAGTATATTTTTGGACGATAGTTGTCATTTATAACTCTGCAGGTTTGTGAATTACAGTGACCCTGAGCTCCTTTCTTCAACTCGTTTTCTTGTGAGCTGGCCGCACACCGCAGGATGGCTTCAGGCCCTAATCTGGTTCCGGCACGGCACGCTGAGCCTTTGGTTATTTCCTCTTCCTGGTGGGAAATGAGAGTTAAATTTGCCCGTCCAGACACCTCCAGCTAGTCTCTCATTGGTTCTCGCTATTCCTGTTCATCTTCCGCAGAAATTGCAAACTGGGCCAAACAGGAGGTTAAAGGGACTGACTCTCCAAGTCGGGAGAGTGTTAGTAAAGCGTCTGGAATGTTGCACCCGAGTACCAGGGTACGAAAACTGAGACATATTTGAACACGTCTCCCGATCACATGGTTGATCATACTCTAGGTTCCACATGCATGTTTTAGCTGAAGGAAGAATACCTTAAACCTGGGTAGTTGAAACCCGTGGAATGGGTACCATGCAATATGACTTCAAAGGGTCTTCATTTGCTCACCGAACCTCTCCAATCCTATCACTGCTGCGTTTATGTCCCTGTACACATGCTTGATTCTCTTTCGGAGACATAGCAATCCATAGGTTTTAAGATACTTAAGAGTCAGGTACATTCTTAGGCGTTTAATATGCGGTGTTGAGTCCATTTCGTTGAGCAAGGAGTAGCTCTTGTCTATTCCATATTTGGCTTAAGGAACTTTATCTGTGCTCATTTCAATCTCTGGTTTTATGCAGCACCCCAACTCACCTTTCCCCTTAAACAAGCATAAGTTGGTTTTCTAAATTTGAGACCCTGTTCTGTTCTGTAATTCAGTTCCTGTGTAGCCAAGTTTACATTCCGTGTATTACTGATATCTTATGATGTTTCTTTTTCTGTGTGACTTATTTCAGTTAGAATCATCGTACCTGAATCCACTCATTGTGCTGCTACGGGCCTGATGACATAGATTTCACTGCTGAGTGATACTGCATTGTACGTAAGTACCACAAGTTCTTTATCCATTTTTCACTTTCTGTGATATTGAACTTGTACGGTAAACGAGGTTCTTGTAAACAGAGGCGTGCCAAACATTGGGGTGGCTGTATCTTTTTGATTTTAATTTCCCTAAGCTATAGGACCATAAGTGGAAGTGCCCTAGGCTCTGTTGCTTTGTTTTTTAGACGTTTCAGGAAACACCATACACTTCTCCCGAGTGTCTGTTGGCAATTTACATCCCGCCCATCAGCATAACAAGGCTCCCAGTTCTCCATGGCCTGTCCTGCCTTTCTGGATTTTACACTTTTTTCAGATGGCCCTTTTGACCGGGGGGAAGTGAGACTTCATTGTAGTGCAGATTTCCTTTGCAAGCTTGCTTGGTTGGCCAAAAAGGGCGTATGCGTTTTTTCCTGAATATATTCAGGAAAAAACGCATACGCCCTTTTTGGCCAAGTGCATCATTGTGGACGTTCTGCCTCTTTTCCTATGCTTTCAATGCAATTCCAGTCTACCTCCTGAAATCGGTTTCCTGCAATTCTGCCCCGCTTTCAAGTCCTCTTGGCAGCCTTACTTCAGTATATTTTTGGACGATAGTTGTCATTTATAACTCTGCAGGTTTGTGAATTACAGTGACCCTGAGCTCCTTTCTTCAACTCGTTTTCTTGTGAGCTGGCCGCACACCGCAGGATGGCTTCAGGCCCTAATCTGGTTCCGGCACGGCACGCTGAGCCTTTGGTTATTTCCTCTTCCTGGTGGGAAATGAGAGTTAAATTTGCCCGTCCAGACACCTCCAGCTAGTCTCTCATTGGTTCTCGCTATTCCTGTTCATCTTCCGCAGAAATTGCAAACTGGGCCAAACAGGAGGTTAAAGGGACTGACTCTCCAAGTCGGGAGAGTGTTAGTAAAGCGTCTGGAATGTTGCACCCGAGTACCAGGGTACGAAAACTGAGACATATTTGAACACGTCTCCCGATCACATGGTTGATCATACTCTAGGTTCCACATGCATGTTTTAGCTGAAGGAAGAATACCTTAAACCTGGGTAGTTGAAACCCGTGGAATGGGTACCATGCAATATGACTTCAAAGGGTCTTCATTTGCTCACCGAACCTCTCCAATCCTATCACTGCTGCGTTTATGTCCCTGTACACATGCTTGATTCTCTTTCAGAGACATAGCAATCTATAGGTTTTAAGATACTTAAGAGTCAGGTACATTCTTAGGCGTTTAATATGCGGTGTTGAGTCCATTTCGTTGAGCAAGGAGTAGCTCTTGTCTATTCCATATTTGGCTTAAGGAACTTTATCTGTGCTCATTTCAATCTCTGGTTTTATGCAGCACCCCAACTCACCTTTCCCCTTAAACAAGCATAAGTTGGTTTTCTAAATTTGAGACCCTGTTCTGTTCTGTAATTCAGTTCCTGTGTAGCCAAGTTTACATTCCGTGTATTACTGATATCTTATGATGTTTCTTTTTCTGTGTGACTTATTTCAGTTAGAATCATCGTACCTGAATCCACTCATTGTGCTGCTACGGGCCTGATGACATAGATTTCACTGCTGAGTGATACTGCATTGTACGTAAGTACCACAAGTTCTTTATCCATTTTTCACTTTCTGTGATATTGAACTTGTACGGTAAACGAGGTTCTTGTAAACAGAGGCGTCCCAAACATTGGGGTGGCTGTATCTTTTTGATTTTAATTTCCCTAAGCTATAGGACCATATGTGGAAGTGCCCTAGGCTCTGTTGCTTTGTTTTTTAGACGTTTCAGGAAACACCATACACTTCTCCCGAGTGTCTGTTGGCAATTTACATCCCGCCCATCAGCATAACAAGGCTCCCAGTTCTCCATGGCCTGTCCTGCCTTTCTGGATTTTACACTTTTTTCAGATGGCCCTTTTGACCGGGGGGAAGTGAGACTTCATTGTAGTGCAGATTTCCTTTGCAAGCTTGCTTGGTTGGCCAAAAAGGGCGTATGCGTTTTTTCCTGAATATATTCAGGAAAAAACGCATACGCCCTTTTTGGCCAAGTGCATCATTGTGGACGTTCTGCCTCTTTTCCTATGCTTTCAATGCAATTCCAGTCTACCTCCTGAAATCGGTTTCCTGCAATTCTGCCCCGCTTTCAAGTCCTCTTGGCAGCCTTACTTCAGTATATTTTTGGACGATAGTTGTCATTTATAACTCTGCAGGTTTGTGAATTACAGTGACCCTGAGCTCCTTTCTTCAACTCGTTTTCTTGTGAGCTGGCCGCACACCGCAGGATGGCTTCAGGCCCTAATCTGGTTCCGGCACGGCACGCTGAGCCTTTGGTTATTTCCTCTTCCTGGTGGGAAATGAGAGTTAAATTTGCCCGTCCAGACACCTCCAGCTAGTCTCTCATTGGTTCTCGCTATTCCTGTTCATCTTCCGCAGAAATTGCAAACTGGGCCAAACAGGAGGTTAAAGGGACTGACTCTCCAAGTCGGGAGAGTGTTAGTAAAGCGTCTGGAATGTTGCACCCGAGTACCAGGGTACGAAAACTGAGACATATTTGAACACGTCTCCCGATCACATGGTTGATCATACTCTAGGTTCCACATGCATGTTTTAGCTGAAGGAAGAATACCTTAAACCTGGGTAGTTGAAACCCGTGGAATGGGTACCATGCAATATGACTTCAAAGGGTCTTCATTTGCTCACCGAACCTCTCCAATCCTATCACTGCTGCGTTTATGTCCCTGTACACATGCTTGATTCTCTTTCGGAGACATAGCAATCTATAGGTTTTAAGATACTTAAGAGTCAGGTACATTCTTAGGCGTTTAATATGCGGTGTTGAGTCCATTTCGTTGAGCAAGGAGTAGCTCTTGTCTATTCCATATTTGGCTTAAGGAACTTTATCTGTGCTCATTTCAATCTCTGGTTTTATGCAGCACCCCAACTCACCTTTCCCCTTAAACAAGCATAAGTTGGTTTTCTAAATTTGAGACCCTGTTCTGTTCTGTAATTCAGTTCCTGTGTAGCCAAGTTTACATTCCGTGTATTACTGATATCTTATGATGTTTCTTTTTCTGTGTGACTTATTTCAGTTAGAATCATCGTACCTGAATCCACTCATTGTGCTGCTACGGGCCTGATGACATAGATTTCACTGCTGAGTGATACTGCATTGTACGTAAGTACCACAAGTTCTTTATCCATTTTTCACTTTCTGTGATATTGAACTTGTACGGTAAACGAGGTTCTTGTAAACAGAGGCGTCCCAAACATTGGGGTGGCTGTATCTTTTTGATTTTAATTTCCCTAAGCTATAGGACCATATGTGGAAGTGCCCTAGGCTCTGTTGCTTTGTTTTTTAGACGTTTCAGGAAACACCATACACTTCTCCCGAGTGTCTGTTGGCAATTTACATCCCGCCCATCAGCATAACAAGGCTCCCAGTTCTCCATGGCCTGTCCTGCCTTTCTGGATTTTACACTTTTTTCAGATGGCCCTTTTGACCGGGGGGAAGTGAGACTTCATTGTAGTGCAGATTTCCTTTGCAAGCTTGCTTGGTTGGCCAAAAAGGGCGTATGCGTTTTTTCCTGAATATATTCAGGAAAAAACGCATACGCCCTTTTTGGCCAAGTGCATCATTGTGGACGTTCTGCCTCTTTTCCTATGCTTTCAATGCAATTCCAGTCTACCTCCTGAAATCGGTTTCCTGCAATTCTGCCCCGCTTTCAAGTCCTCTTGGCAGCCTTACTTCAGTATATTTTTGGACGATAGTTGTCATTTATAACTCTGCAGGTTTGTGAATTACAGTGCCCCTGAGCTCCTTTCTTCAACTCGTTTTCTTGTGAGCTGGCCGCACTCCGCAGGATGGCTTCAGGCCCTAATCTGGTTCCGGCACGGCACGCTGAGCCTTTGGTTATTTCCTCTTCCTGGTGGGAAATGAGAGTTAAATTTGCCCGTCCAGACACCTCCAGCTAGTCTCTCATTGGTTCTCGCTATTCCTGTTCATCTTCCGCAGAAATTGCAAACTGGGCCAAACAGGAGGTTAAAGGGACTGACTCTCCAAGTCGGGAGAGTGTTAGTAAAGCGTCTGGAATGTTGCACCCGAGTACCAGGGTACGAAAACTGAGACATATTTGAACACGTCTCCCGATCACATGGTTGATCATACTCTAGGTTCCACATGCATGTTTTAGCTGAAGGAAGAATACCTTAAACCTGGGTAGTTAAAACCCGTGGAATGGGTATCATGCAATGTGACTTCAAAGGGTCTTCATTTGCTCACCGAACCTCTCCAATCCTATCACTGCTGCGTTTATGTCCCTGTACACATGCTTGATTCTCTTTCGGAGACATAGCAATCCATAGGTTTTAAGATACTTAAGAGTCAGGTACATTCTTAGGCGTTTAATATGCGGTGTTGAGTCCATTTCGTTGAGCAAGGAGTAGCTCTTGTCTATTCCATATTTGGCTTAAGGAACTTTATCTGTGCTCATTTCAATCTCTGGTTTTATGCAGCACGCCAACTCACCTTTACCCTTAAACAAGCATAAGTTGGTTTTCTAAATTTGAGACCCTGTTCTGTTCTGTAATTCAGTTCCTGTGTAGCCAAGTTTACATTCCGTGTATTACTGATATCTTATGATGTTTCTTTTTCTGTGTGACTTATTTCAGTTAGAATCATCGTACCTGAATCCACTCATTGTGCTGCTACGGGCCTGATGACATAGATTTCACTGCTGAGTGATACTGCATTGTACGTAAGTACCACAAGTTCTTTATCCATTTTTCACTTTCTGTGATATTGAACTTGTACGGTAAACGAGGTTCTTGTAAACAGAGGCGTCCCAAACATTGGGGTGGCTGTATCTTTTTGATTTTAATTTCCCTAAGCTATAGGACCATAAGTGGAAGTGCCCTAGGCTCTGTTGCTTTGTTTTTTAGACGTTTCAGGAAACACCATACACTTCTCCCGAGTGTCTGTTGGCAATTTACATCCCGCCCATCAGCATAACAAGGCTCCCAGTTCTCCATGGCCTGTCCTGCCTTGCTGGATTTTACACTTTTTTCAGATGGCCCTTTTGACCGGGGGGAAGTGAGACTTCATTGTAGTGCAGATTTCCTTTGCAAGCTTGCTTGGTTGGCCAAAAAGGGCGTATGCGTTTTTTCCTGAATATATTCAGGAAAAAACGCATACGCCCTTTTTGGCCAAGTGCATCATTGTGGACGTTCTGCCTCTTCTCCTATGCTTTCAATGCAATTCCAGTCTACCTCCTGAAATCGGTTTCCTGCAATTCTGCCCTGCTTTCAAGTCCTCTTGGCAGCCTTACTTCAGTATATTTTTGGACGATAGTTGTCATTTATAACTCTGCAGGTTTGTGAATTACAGTGCCCTGAGCTCCTTTCTTCAACTCGCTTTCTTGTGAGCTGGCCGCAACACCGCAGGATGGCTTCAGGCCCTAATCTGGTTCCGGCACGGCACGCTGAGCCTTTGGTTATTTCCTCTTCCTGGTGGGAAATGGGAGTTAAATTTGCCCGTCCAGACACCTCCAGCTAGTCTCTCATTGGTTCTCGCTATTCCTGTTCATCTTCCGCAGAAATTGCAAACTGGGCCAAACAGGAGGTTAAAGGGACTGACTCTCCAAGTCGGGAGAGTGTTAGTAAAGCGTCTGGAATGTTGCACCCGAGTACCAGGGTACGAAAACTGAGACATATTTGAACACGTCTCCCGATCACATGGTTGATCATACTCTAGGTTCCACATGCATGTTTTAGCTGAAGGAAGAATACCTTAAACCTGGGTAGTTGAAACCCGTGGAATGGGTACCATGCAATATGACTTCAAAGGGTCTTCATTTGCTCACCGAACCTCTCCAATCCTATCACTGCTGCGTTTATGTCCCTGTACACATGCTTGATTCTCTTTCGGAGACATAGCAATCCATAGGTTTTAAGATACTTAAGAGTCAGGTACATTCTTAGGCGTTTAATATGGGGTGTTGAGTCCATTTCGTTGAGCAAGGAGTAGCTCTTGTCTATTCCATATTTGGCTTAAGGAACTTTATCTGTGCTCATTTCAATCTCTGGTTTTATGCAGCACCCCAACTCACCTTTACCCTTAAACAAGCATAAGTTGGTTTTCTAAATTTGAGACCCTGTTCTGTTCTGTAATTCAGTTCCTGTGTAGCCAAGTTTACATTCCGTGTATTACTGATATCTTATGATGTTTCTTTTTCTGTGTGACTTATTTCAGTTAGAATCATCATACCTGAATCCACTCATTGTGCTGCTACGGGCCTGATGACATAGATTTCACTGCTGAGTGATACTGCATTGTACGTAAGTACCACAAGTTCTTTATCCATTTTTCACTTTCTGTGATATTGAACTTGTACGGTAAACTAGGTTCTTGTAAACAGAGGCGTCCCAAACATTGGGGTGGCTGTATCTTTTTGATTTTAATTTCCCTAAGCTATAGGACCATAAGTGGAAGTGCCCTAGGCTCTGTTGCTTTGTTTTTTAGACGTTTCAGGAAACACCATACACTTCTCCCGAGTGTCTGTTGGCAATTTACATCCCGCCCATCAGCATAACAAGGCTCCCAGTTCTCCATGGCCTGTCCTGCCTTTCTGGATTTTACACTTTTTTCAGATGGCCCTTTTGACCGGGGGGAAGTGAGACTTCATTGTAGTGCAGATTTCCTTTGCAAGCTTGCTTGGTTGGCCAAAAAGGGCGTATGCGTTTTTTCCTAGGAAAAAAAGCATACGCCCTTTTTGGCCAAGTGCATCATTGTGGACGTTCTGCCTCTTTTCCTATGCTTTCAATGCAATTCCAGTCTACCTCCTGAAATCGGTTTCCTGCAATTCTGCCCCGCTTTCAAGTCCTCTTGGCAGCCTTACTTCAGTATATTTTTGGACGATAGTTGTCATTTATAACTCTGCAGGTTTGTGAATTACAGTACCCCTGAGCTCCTTTCTTCAACTCGTTTTCTTGTGAGCTGGCCGCAACACCGCAGGATGGCTTCAGGCCCTAATCTGGTTCCGGCACGGCATGCTGAGCCTTTGGTTATTTCCTCTTCCTGGTGGGAAATGAGAGTTAAATTTGCCCGTCCAGACACCTCCAGCTAGTCTCTCATTGGTTCTCGCTATTCCTGTTCATCTTCCGCAGAAATTGCAAACTGGGCCAAACAGGAGGTTAAAGGGACTGACTCTCCAAGTCGGGAGAGTGTTAGTAAAGCGTCTGGAATGTTGCACCCGAGTACCAGGGTACGAAAACTGAGACATATTTGAACACGTCTCCCGATCACATGGTTGATCATACTCTAGGTTCCACATGCATGTTTTAGCTGAAGGAAGAATACCTTAAACCTGGGTAGTTGAAACCCGTGGAATGGGTACCATGCAATATGACTTCAAAGGGTCTTCATTTGCTCACCGAACCTCTCCAATCCTATCACTGCTGCGTTTATGTCCCTGTACACATGCTTGATTCTCTTTCGGAGACATAGCAATCCATAGGTTTTAAGATACTTAAGAGTCAGGTACACTCTTAGGCGTTTAATATGCGGTGTTGAGTCCATTTCGTTGAGCAAGGAGTAGCTCTTGTCTATTCCATATTTGGCTTAAGGAACTTTATCTGTGCTCATTTCAATCTCTGGTTTTATGCAGCACCCCAACTCACCTTTCCCCTTAAACAAGCATAAGTTGGTTTTCTAAATTTGAGACCCTGTTCTGTTCTGTAATTCAGTTCCTGTGTAGCCAAGTTTACATTCCGTGTATTACTGATATCTTATGATGTTTCTTTTTCTGTGTGACTTATTTCAGTTAGAATCATCGTACCTGAATCCACTCATTGTGCTGCTACGGGCCTGATGACATAGATTTCACTGCTGAGTGATACTGCATTGTACGTAAGTACCACAAGTTCTTTACCCATTTTTCACTTTCTGTGATATTGAACTTGTACGGTAAACGAGGTTCTTGTAAACAGAGGCGTCCCAAACATTGGGGTGGCTGTATCTTTTTGATTTTAATTTCCCTAAGCTATAGGACCATAAGTGGAAGTGCCCTAGGCTCTGTTGCTTTGTTTTTTAGATGTTTCAGGAAACACCATACACTTCTCCCGAGTGTCTGTTGGCAATTTACATCCCGCCCATCAGCATAACAAGGCTCCCAGTTCTCCATGGCCTGTCCTGCCTTTCTGGATTTTACACTTTTTTCAGATGGCCCTTTTGACCGGGGGAAAGTGAGACTTCATTGTAGTGCAGATTTCCTTTGCAAGCTTGCTTGTTTGGCCAAAAAGGGCGTATGCGTTTTTTCCTGAATATATTCAGGAAAAAACGCATACGCCCTTTTTGGCCAAGTCATCATTGTGGACGTTCTGCCTCTTTTCCTATGCTTTCGATGCAATTCCAGTCTACCTCCTGAAATCGGTTTCCTGCAATTCTGCCCCGCTTTCAAGTCCTCTTGGCAGCCTTACTTCAGTATATTTTTGGACGATAGTTGTCATTTATAACTCTGCAGGTTTGTGAATTACAGTGCCCCTGAGCTCCTTTCTTCAACTCGCTTTCTTGTGAGCTGGCCGCAACACCGCAGGATGGCTTCAGGCCCTAATCTGGTTCCGGCACGGCACGCTGAGCCTTTGGTTATTTCCTCTTCCTGGTGGGAAATGAGAGTTAAATTTGCCCGTCCAGACACCTCCAGCTAGTCTCTCATTGGTTCTCGCTATTCCTGTTCATCTTCCGCAGAAATTGCAAACTGGGCCAAACAGGAGGTTAAAGGGACTGACTCTCCAAGTCGGGAGAGTGTTAGTAAAGCGTCTGGAATGTTGCACCCGAGTACCAGGGTACGAAAACTGAGACATATTTGAACACGTCTCCCGATCACATGGTTGATCATACTCTAGGTTCCACATGCATGTTTTAGCTGAAGGAAGAATACCTTAAACCTGGGTAGTTGAAACCCGTGGAATGGGTACCATGCAATATGACTTCAAAGGGTCTTCATTTGCTCACCGAACCTCTCCAATCCTATCACTGCTGCGTTTATGTCCCTGTACACATGCTTGATTCTCTTTCGGAGACATAGCAATCCATAGGTTTTAAGATACTTAAGAGTCAGGTACACTCTTAGGCGTTTAATATGCGGTGTTGAGTCCATTTCGTTGAGCAAGGAGTAGCTCTTGTCTATTCCATATTTGGCTTAAGGAACTTTATCTGTGCTCATTTCAATCTCTGGTTTTATGCAGCACCCCAACTCACCTTTCCCCTTAAACAAGCATAAGTTGGTTTTCTAAATTTGAGACCCTGTTCTGTTCTGTAATTCAGTTCCTGTGTAGCCAAGTTTACATTCCGTGTATTACTGATATCTTATGATGTTTCTTTTTCTGTGTGACTTATTTCAGTTAGAATCATCGTACCTGAATCCACTCATTGTGCTGCTACGGGCCTGATGACATAGATTTCACTGCTGAGTGATACTGCATTGTACGTAAGTACCACAAGTTCTTTACCCATTTTTCACTTTCTGTGATATTGAACTTGTACGGTAAACGAGGTTCTTGTAAACAGAGGCGTCCCAAACATTGGGGTGGCTGTATCTTTTTGATTTTAATTTCCCTAAGCTATAGGACCATAAGTGGAAGTGCCCTAGGCTCTGTTGCTTTGTTTTTTAGATGTTTCAGGAAACACCATACACTTCTCCCGAGTGTCTGTTGGCAATTTACATCCCGCCCATCAGCATAACAAGGCTCCCAGTTCTCCATGGCCTGTCCTGCCTTTCTGGATTTTACACTTTTTTCAGATGGCCCTTTTGACCGGGGGGAAGTGAGACTTCATTGTAGTGCAGATTTCCTTTGCAAGCTTGCTTGGTTGGCCAAAAAGGGCGTATGCGTTTTTTCCTGAATATATTCAGGAAAAAACGCATACGCCCTTTTTGGCCAAGTGCATCATTGTGGACGTTCTGCCTCTTTTCCTATGCTTTCAATGCAATTCCAGTCTACCTCCTGAAATCGGTTTCCTGCAATTCTGCCCCGCTTTCAAGTCCTCTTGGCAGCCTTACTTCAGTATATTTTTGGACGATAGTTGTCATTTATAACTCTGCAGGTTTGTGAATTACAGTGCCCCTGAGCTCCTTTCTTCAACTCGCTTTCTTGTGAGCTGGCCGCAACACCGCAGGATGGCTTCAGGCCCTAATCTGGTTCCGGCACGGCACGCTGAGCCTTTGGTTATTTCCTCTTCCTGGTGGGAAATGAGAGTTAAATTTGCCCGTCCAGACACCTCCAGCTAGTCTCTCATTGGTTCTCGCTATTCCTGTTCATCTTCCGCAGAAATTGCAAACTGGGCCAAACAGGAGGTTAAAGGGACTGACTCTCCAAGTCGGGAGAGTGTTAGTAAAGCGTCTGGAATGTTGCACCCGAGTACCAGGGTACGAAAACTGAGACATATTTGAACACGTCTCCCGATCACATGGGTGATCATACTCTAGGTTCCACATGCATGTTTAAGCTGAAGGAAGAATACCTTAAACCTGGGTAGTTGAAACCCGTGGAATGGGTACCATGCAATATGACTTCAAAGGGTCTTCATTTGCTCACCGAACCTCTCCAATCCTATCACTGCTGCGTTTATGTCCCTGTACACATGCTTGATTCTCTTTCGGAGACATAGCAATCCATAGGTTTTAAGATACTTAAGAGTCAGGTACATTCTTAGGCGTTTAATATGCGGTGTTGAGTCCATTTCGTTGAGCAAGGAGTAGCTCTTGTCTATTCCATATTTGGCTTAAGGAACTTTATCTGTGCTCATTTCAATCTCTGGTTTTATGCAGCACCCCAACTCACCTTTCCCCTTAAACAAGCATAAGTTGGTTTTCTAAATTTGAGACCCTGTTCTGTTCTGTAATTCAGTTCCTGTGTAGCCAAGTTTACATTCCGTGTATTACTGATATCTTATGATGTTTCTTTTTCTGTGTGACTTATTTCAGTTAGAATCATCGTACCTGAATCCACTCATTGTGCTGCTACGGGCCTGATGACATAGATTTCACTGCTGAGTGATACTGCATTGTACGTAAGTACCACAAGTTCTTTATCCATTTTTCACTTTCTGTGATATTGAACTTGTACGGTAAACGAGGTTCTTGTAAACAGAGGCGTGCCAAACATTGGGGTGGCTGTATCTTTTTGATTTTAATTTCCCTAAGCTATAGGACCATAAGTGGAAGTGCCCTAGGCTCTGTTGCTTTGTTTTTTAGACGTTTCAGGAAACACCATACACTTCTCCCGAGTGTCTGTTGGCAATTTACATCCCGCCCATCAGCATAACAAGGCTCCCAGTTCTCCATGGCCTGTCCTGCCTTTCTGGATTTTACACTTTTTTCAGATGGCCCTTTTGACCGGGGGGAAGTGAGACTTCATTGTAGTGCAGATTTCCTTTGCAAGCTTGCTTGGTTGGCCAAAAAGGGCGTATGCGTTTTTTCCTGAATATATTCAGGAAAAAACGCATACGCCCTTTTTGGCCAAGTGCATCATTGTGGACGTTCTGCCTCTTTTCCTATGCTTTCGATGCAATTCCAGTCTACCTCCTGAAATCGGTTTCCTGCAATTCTGCCCCGCTTTCAAGTCCTCTTGGCAGCCTTACTTCAGTATATTTTTGGACGATAGTTGTCATTTATAACTCTGCAGGTTTGTGAATTACAGTGCCCCTGAGCTCCTTTCTTCAACTCGCTTTCTTGTGAGCTGGCCGCAACACCGCAGGATGGCTTCAGGCCCTAATCTGGTTCCGGCACGGCACGCTGAGCCTTTGGTTATTTCCTCTTCCTGGTGGGAAATGAGAGTTAAATTTGCCCGTCCAGACACCTCCAGCTAGTCTCTCATTGGTTCTCGCTATTCCTGTTCATCTTCCGCAGAAATTGCAAACTGGGCCAAACAGGAGGTTAAAGGGACTGACTCTCCAAGTCGGGAGAGTGTTAGTAAAGCGTCTGGAATGTTGCACCCGAGTACCAGGGTACGAAAACTGAGACATATTTGAACACGTCTCCCGATCACATGGGTGATCATACTCTAGGTTCCACATGCATGTTTAAGCTGAAGGAAGAATACCTTAAACCTGGGTAGTTGAAACCCGTGGAATGGGTACCATGCAATATGACTTCAAAGGGTCTTCATTTGCTCACCGAACCTCTCCAATCCTATCACTGCTGCGTTTATGTCCCTGTACACATGCTTGATTCTCTTTCGGAGACATAGCAATCCATAGGTTTTAAGATACTTAAGAGTCAGGTACATTCTTAGGCGTTTAATATGCGGTGTTGAGTCCATTTCGTTGAGCAAGGAGTAGCTCTTGTCTATTCCATATTTGGCTTAAGGAACTTTATCTGTGCTCATTTCAATCTCTGGTTTTATGCAGCACCCCAACTCACCTTTCCCCTTAAACAAGCATAAGTTGGTTTTCTAAATTTGAGACCCTGTTCTGTTCTGTAATTCAGTTCCTGTGTAGCCAAGTTTACATTCCGTGTATTACTGATATCTTATGATGTTTCTTTTTCTGTGTGACTTATTTCAGTTAGAATCATCGTACCTGAATCCACTCATTGTGCTGCTACGGGCCTGATGACATAGATTTCACTGCTGAGTGATACTGCATTGTACGTAAGTACCACAAGTTCTTTATCCATTTTTCACTTTCTGTGATATTGAACTTGTACGGTAAACGAGGTTCTTGTAAACAGAGGCGTGCCAAACATTGGGGTGGCTGTATCTTTTTGATTTTAATTTCCCTAAGCTATAGGACCATAAGTGGAAGTGCCCTAGGCTCTGTTGCTTTGTTTTTTAGACGTTTCAGGAAACACCATACACTTCTCCCGAGTGTCTGTTGGCAATTTACATCCCGCCCATCAGCATAACAAGGCTCCCAGTTCTCCATGGCCTGTCCTGCCTTTCTGGATTTTACACTTTTTTCAGATGGCCCTTTTGACCGGGGGGAAGTGAGACTTCATTGTAGTGCAGATTTCCTTTGCAAGCTTGCTTGGTTGGCCAAAAAGGGCGTATGCGTTTTTTCCTGAATATATTCAGGAAAAAACGCATACGCCCTTTTTGGCCAAGTGCATCATTGTGGACGTTCTGCCTCTTTTCCTATGCTTTCGATGCAATTCCAGTCTACCTCCTGAAATCGGTTTCCTGCAATTCTGCCCCGCTTTCAAGTCCTCTTGGCAGCCTTACTTCAGTATATTTTTGGACGATAGTTGTCATTTATAACTCTGCAGGTTTGTGAATTACAGTGACCCTGAGCTCCTTTCTTCAACTCGTTTTCTTGTGAGCTGGCCGCACACCGCAGGATGGCTTCAGGCCCTAATCTGGTTCCGGCACGGCACGCTGAGCCTTTGGTTATTTCCTCTTCCTGGTGGGAAATGAGAGTTAAATTTGCCCGTCCAGACACCTCCAGCTAGTCTCTCATTGGTTCTCGCTATTCCTGTTCATCTTCCGCAGAAATTGCAAACTGGGCCAAACAGGAGGTTAAAGGGACTGACTCTCCAAGTCGGGAGAGTGTTAGTAAAGCGTCTGGAATGTTGCACCCGAGTACCAGGGTACGAAAACTGAGACATATTTGAACACGTCTCCCGATCGCATGGTTGATTATACTCTAGGTTCCACATGCATGTTTTAGCTGAAGGAAGAATACCTTAAACCTGGGTAGTTGAAACCCGTGGAATGGGTACCATGCAATATGACTTCAAAGGGTCTTCATTTGCTCACCGAACCTCTCCAATCCTATCACTGCTGCGTTTATGTCCCTGTACACATGCTTGATTCTCTTTCGGAGACATAGCAATCCATAGGTTTTAAGATACTTAAGAGTCAGGTACATTCTTAGGCGTTTAATATGCGGTGTTGAGTCCATTTCGTTGAGCAAGGAGTAGCTCTTGTCTATTCCATATTTGGCTTAAGGAACTTTATCTGTGCTCATTTCAATCTCTGGTTTTATGCAGCACCCCAACTCACCTTTACCCTTAAACAAGCATAAGTTGGTTTTCTAACTTTGAGACCCTGTTCTGTTCTGTAATTTAGTTCCTGTGTAGCCAAGTTTACATTCCGTGTATTACTGATATCTTATGATGTTTCTTTTTCTGTGTGACTTATTTCAGTTAGAATCATCGTACCTGAATCCACTCATTGTGCTGCTACGGGCCTGATGACATAGATTTCACTGCTGAGTGATACTGCATTGTACGTAAGTACCACAAGTTCTTTATCCATTTTTCACTTTCTGTGATATTGAACTTGTACGGTAAACGAGGTTCTTGTAAACAGAGGCGTCCCAAACATTGGGGTGGCTGTATCTTTTTGATTTTAATTTCCCTAAGCTATAGGACCATAAGTGGAAGTGCCCTAGGCTCTGTTGCTTTGTTTTTTAGATGTTTCAGGAAACACCATACACTTCTCCCGAGTGTCTGTTGGCAATTGACATCCCGCCCATCAGCATAACAAGGCTCCCAGTTCTCCATGGCCTGTCCTGCCTTTCTGGATTTTACACTTTTTTCAGATGGCCCTTTTGACCGGGGGGAAGTGAGACTTCATTGTAGTGCAGATTTCCTTTGCAAGCTTGCTTGGTTGGCCAAAAAGGGCGTATGCGTTTTTTCCTGAATATATTCAGGAAAAAACGCATACGCCCTTTTTGGCCAAGTGCATCATTGTGGACGTTCTGCCTCTTTTCCTATGCTTTCAATGCAATTCCAGTCTACCTCCTGAAATCGGTTTCCTGCAATTCTGCCCCGCTTTCAAGTCCTCTTGGCAGCCTTACTTCAGTATATTTTTGGACGATAGTTGTCATTTATAACTCTGCAGGTTTGTGAATTACAGTGCCCCTGAGCTCCTTTCTTCAACTCGTTTTCTTGTGAGCTGGCCGCAACACCGCAGGATGGCTTCAGGCCCTAATCTGGTTCCGGCACGGCACGCTGAGCCTTTGGTTATTTCCTCTTCCTGGTGGGAAATGAGAGTTAAATTTGCCCGTCCAGACACCTCCAGCTAGTCTCTCATTGGTTCTCGCTATTCCTGTTCATCTTCCGCAGAAATTGCAAACTGGGCCAAACAGGAGGTTAAAGGGACTGACTCTCCAAGTCGGGAGAGTGTTAGTAAAGCGTCTGGAATGTTGCACCCGAGTACCAGGGTACGAAAACTGAGACATATTTGAACACGTCTCCCGATCACATGGTTGATCATACTCTACGTTCCACATGCATGTTTTAGCTGAAGGAAGAATACCTTAAACCTGGGTAGTTGAAACCCGTGGAATGGGTACCATGCAATATGACTTCAAAGGGTCTTCATTTGCTCACCGAACCTCTCCAATCCTATCACTGCTGCGTTTATGTCCCTGTACACATGCTTGATTCTCTTTCGGAGACATAGCAATCCATAGGTTTTAAGATACTTAAGAGTCAGGTACATTCTTAGGCGTTTAATATGCGGTGTTGAGTCCATTTCGTTGAGCAAGGAGTAGCTCTTGTCTATTCCATATTTGGCTTAAGGAACTTTATCTGTGCTCATTTCAATCTCTGGTTTTATGCAGCACCCCAACTCACCTTTACCCTTAAACAAGCATAAGTTGGTTTTCTAAATTTGAGACCCTGTTCTGTTCTGTAATTCAGTTCCTGTGTAGCCAAGTTTACATTCCGTGTATTACTGATATCTTATGATGTTTCTTTTTCTGTGTGACTTATTTCAGTTAGAATCATCGTACCTGAATCCACTCATTGTGCTGCTACGGGCCTGATGACATAGATTTCACTGCTGAGTGATACTGCATTGTACGTAAGTACCACAAGTTCTTTATCCATTTTTCACTTTCTGTGATATTGAACTTGTACGGTAAACGAGGTTCTTGTAAACAGAGGCGTCCCAAACAATGGGGTGGCTGTATCTTTTTGATTTTAATTTCCCTAAGCTATAGGACCATAAGTGGAAGTGCCCTAGGCTCTGTTGCTTTGTTTTTTAGATGTTTCAGGAAACACCATACACTTCTCCCGAGTGTCTGTTGGCAATTGACATCCCGCCCATCAGCATAACAAGGCTCCCAGTTCTCCATGGCCTGTCCTGCCTTTCTGGATTTTACACTTTTTTCAGATGGCCCTTTTGACCGGGGGGAAGTGAGACTTCATTGTAGTGCAGATTTCCTTTGCAAGCTTGCTTGGTTGGCCAAAAAGGGCGTATGCGTTTTTTCCTGAATATATTCAGGAAAAAACGCATACGCCCTTTTTGGCCAAGTGCATCATTGTGGACGTTCTGCCTCTTTTCCTATGCTTTCAATGCAATTCCAGTCTACCTCCTGAAATCGGTTTCCTGCAATTCTGCCCCGCTTTCAAGTCCTCTTGGCAGCCTTACTTCAGTATATTTTTGGACGATAGTTGTCATTTATAACTCTGCAGGTTTGTGAATTACAGTGCCCCTGAGCTCCTTTCTTCAACTCGTTTTCTTGTGAGCTGGCCGCAACACCGCAGGATGGCTTCAGGCCCTAATCTGGTTCCGGCACGGCACGCTGAGCCTTTGGTTATTTCCTCTTCCTGGTGGGAAATGAGAGTTAAATTTGCCCGTCCAGACACCTCCAGCTAGTCTCTCATTGGTTCTCGCTATTCCTGTTCATCTTCCGCAGAAATTGCAAACTGGGCCAAACAGGAGGTTAAAGGGACTGACTCTCCAAGTCGGGAGAGTGTTAGTAAAGCGTCTGGAATGTTGCACCCGAGTACCAGGGTACGAAAACTGAGACATATTTGAACACGTCTCCCGATCACATGGTTGATCATACTCTAGGTTCCACATGCATGTTTTAGCTGAAGGAAGAATACCTTAAACCTGGGTAGTTGAAACCCGTGGAATGGGTACCATGCAATATGACTTCAAAGGGTCTTCATTTGCTCACCGAACCTCTCCAATCCTATCACTGCTGCGTTTATGTCCCTGTACACATGCTTGATTCTCTTTCGGAGACATAGCAATCCATAGGTTTTAAGATACTTAAGAGTCAGGTACATTCTTAGGCGTTTAATATGCGGTGTTGAGTCCATTTCGTTGAGCAAGGAGTAGCTCTTGTCTATTCCATATTTGGCTTAAGGAACTTTATCTGTGCTCATTTCAATCTCTGGTTTTATGCAGCACCCCAACTCACCTTTACCCTTAAACAAGCATAAGTTGGTTTTCTAAATTTGAGACCCTGTTCTGTTCTGTAATTCAGTTCCTGTGTAGCCAAGTTTACATTCCGTGTATTACTGATATCTTATGATGTTTCTTTTTCTGTGTGACTTATTTCAGTTAGAATCATCGTACCTGAATCCACTCATTGTGCTGCTACGGGCCTGATGACATAGATTTCACTGCTGAGTGATACTGCATTGTACGTAAGTACCACAAGTTCTTTATCCATTTTTCACTTTCTGTGATATTGAACTTGTACGGTAAACGAGGTTCTTGTAAACAGAGGCGTCCCAAACAATGGGGTGGCTGTATCTTTTTGATTTTAATTTCCCTAAGCTATAGGACCATAAGTGGAAGTGCCCTAGGCTCTGTTGCTTTGTTTTTTAGATGTTTCAGGAAACACCATACACTTCTCCCGAGTGTCTGTTGGCAATTGACATCCCGCCCATCAGCATAACAAGGCTCCCAGTTCTCCATGGCCTGTCCTGCCTTTCTGGATTTTACACTTTTTTCAGATGGCCCTTTTGACCGGGGGGAAGTGAGACTTCATTGTAGTGCAGATTTCCTTTGCAAGCTTGCTTGGTTGGCCAAAAAGGGCGTATGCGTTTTTTCCTGAATATATTCAGGAAAAAACGCATACGCCCTTTTTGGCCAAGTGCATCATTGTGGACGTTCTGCCTCTTTTCCTATGCTTTCAATGCAATTCCAGTCTACCTCCTGAAATCGGTTTCCTGCAATTCTGCCCCGCTTTCAAGTCCTCTTGGCAGCCTTACTTCAGTATATTTTTGGACGATAGTTGTCATTTATAACTCTGCAGGTTTGTGAATTACAGTGCCCCTGAGCTCCTTTCTTCAACTCGTTTTCTTGTGAGCTGGCCGCAACACCGCAGGATGGCTTCAGGCCCTAATCTGGTTCCGGCACGGCACGCTGAGCCTTTGGTTATTTCCTCTTCCTGGTGGGAAATGAGAGTTAAATTTGCCCGTCCAGACACCTCCAGCTAGTCTCTCATTGGTTCTCGCTATTCCTGTTCATCTTCCGCAGAAATTGCAAACTGGGCCAAACAGGAGGTTAAAGGGACTGACTCTCCAAGTCGGGAGAGTGTTAGTAAAGCGTCTGGAATGTTGCACCCGAGTACCAGGGTACGAAAACTGAGACATATTTGAACACGTCTCCCGATCACATGGTTGATCATACTCTAGGTTCCACATGCATGTTTTAGCTGAAGGAAGAATACCTTAAACCTGGGTAGTTGAAACCCGTGGAATGGGTACCATGCAATATGACTTCAAAGGGTCTTCATTTGCTCACCGAACCTCTCCAATCCTATCACTGCTGCGTTTATGTCCCTGTACACATGCTTGATTCTCTTTCGGAGACATAGCAATCCATAGGTTTTAAGATACTTAAGAGTCAGGTACATTCTTAGGCGTTTAATATGCGGTGTTGAGTCCATTTCGTTGAGCAAGGAGTAGCTCTTGTCTATTCCATATTTGGCTTAAGGAACTTTATCTGTGCTCATTTCAATCTCTGGTTTTATGCAGCACCCCAACTCACCTTTCCCCTTAAACAAGCATAAGTTGGTTTTCTAAATTTGAGACCCTGTTCTGTTCTGTAATTCAGTTCCTGTGTAGCCAAGTTTACATTCCGTGTATTACTGATATCTTATGATGTTTCTATTTCTGTGTGACTTATTTCAGTTAGAATCATCGTACCTGAATCCACTCATTGTGCTGCTACGGGCCTGATGACATAGATTTCACTGCTGAGTGATACTGCATTGTACGTAAGTACCACATGTTCTTTATCCATTTTTCACTTTCTGTGATATTGAACTTGTACGGTAAACGAGGTTCTTGTAAACAGAGGCGTCCCAAACATTGGGGTGGCTGTATCTTTTTGATTTTAATTTCCCTAAGCTATAGGACCATAAGTGGAAGTGCCCTAGGCTCTGTTGCTTTGTTTTTTAGATGTTTCAGGAAACACCATACACTTCTCCCGAGTGTCTGTTGGCAATTTACATCCCGCCCATCAGCATAACAAGGCTCCCAGTCCTCCATGGCCTGTCCTGCCTTTCTGGATTTTACACTTTTTTCAGATGGCCCTTTTGACCGGGGGGAAGTGAGACTTCATTGTAGTGCAGATTTCCTTTGCAAGCTTGCTTGGTTGGCCAAAAAGGGCGTATGCGTTTTTTCCTGAATATATTCAGGAAAAAACGCATACGCCCTTTTTGGCCAAGTGCATCATTGTGGACGTTCTGCCTCTTTTCCTATGCTTTCAATGCAATTCCAGTCTACCTCCTGAAATCGGTTTCCTGCAATTCTGCCCCGCTTTCAAGTCCTCTTGGCAGCCTTACTTCAGTATATTTTTGGACGATAGTTGTCATTTATAACTCTGCAGGTTTGTGAATTACAGTGCCCATGAGCTTCTTTCTTCAACTCCTTTTCTTGTGAGTTGGCCGCAACACCGCAGGATGGCTTCAGGCCCTAATCTGGTTCCGGCACGGCACGCTGAGCCTTTGGTTATTTCCTCTTCCTGGTGGGAAATGAGAGTTAAATTTGCCCGTCCAGACACCTCCAGCTAGTCTCTCATTGGTTCTCGCTATTCCTGTTCATCTTCCGCAGAAATTGCAAACTGGGCCAAACAGGAGGTTAAAGGGACTGACTCTCCAAGTCGGGAGAGTGTTAGTAAAGCGTCTGGAATGTTGCACCCGAGTACCAGGGTACGAAAACTGAGACATATTTGAACACGTCTCCCGATCACATGGTTGATCATACTCTAGGTTCCACATGCATGTTTTAGCTGAAGGAAGAATACCTTAAACCTGGGTAGTTGAAACCCATGGAATGGGTACCATGCAATATGACTTCAAAGGGTCTTCATTTGCTCACCGAACCTCTCCAATCCTATCACTGCTGCGTTTATGTCCCTGTACACATGCTTGATTCTCTTTCGGAGACATAGCAATCCATAGGTTTTAAGATACTTAAGAGTCAGGTACATTCTTAGGCGTTTAATATGCGGTGTTGAGTCCATTTCGTTGAGCAAGGAGTAGCTCTTGTCTATTCCATATTTGGCTTAAGGAACTTTATCTGTGCTCATTTCAATCTCTGGTTTTATGCAGCACCCCAACTCACCTTTACCCTTAAACAAGCATAAGTTGGTTTTCTAAATTTGAGACCCTGTTCTGTTCTGTAATTCAGTTCCTGTGTAGCCAAGTTTACATTCCGTGTATTACTGATATCTTATGATGTTTCTATTTCTGTGTGACTTATTTCAGTTAGAATCATCGTACCTGAATCCACTCATTGTGCTGCTACGGGCCTGATGACATAGATTTCACTGCTGAGTGATACTGCATTGTACGTAAGTACCACAAGTTCTTTATCCATTTTTCACTTTCTGTGATATTGAACTTGTACGGTAAACGAGGTTCTTGTAAACAGAGGCGTCCCAAACTTTGGGGTGGCTGTGTCTTTTTGATTTTAATTTCCCTAAGCTATAGGACCATAAGTGGAAGTGCCCTAGGCTCTGTTGCTTTGTTTTTTAGATGTTTCAGGAAACACCATACACTTCTCCCGAGTGTCTGTTGGCAGTTTACATCCCGCCCATCAGCATAACAAGGCTCCCAGTTCTCCATGGCCTGTCCTGCCTTTCTGGATTTTACACTTTTTTCAGATGGCCCTTTTGACCGGGGGGAAGTGAGACTTCATTGTAGTGCAGATTTCCTTTGCAAGCTTGCTTGGTTGGCCAAAAAGGGCGTATGCGTTTTTTCCTGAATATATTCAGGAAAAAACGCATACGCCCTTTTTGGCCAAGTGCATCATTGTGGACGTTCTGCCTCTTTTCCTATGCTTTCAATGCAATTCCAGTCTACCTCCTGAAATCGGTTTCCTGCAATTCTGCCCCGCTTTCAAGTCCTCTTGGCAGCCTTACTTCAGTATATTTTTGGACGATAGTTGTCATTTATAACTCTGCAGGTTTGTGAATTACAGTGCCCATGAGCTCCTTTCTTCAACTCCTTTTCTTGTGAGTTGGCCGCAACACCGCAGGATGGCTTCAGGCCCTAATCTGGTTCCGGCACGGCACGCTGAGCCTTTGGTTATTTCCTCTTCCTGGTGGGAAATGAGAGTTAAATTTGCCCGTCCAGACACCTCCAGCTAGTCTCTCATTGGTTCTCGCTATTCCTGTTCATCTTCCGCAGAAATTGCAAACTGGGCCAAACAGGAGGTTAAAGGGACTGACTCTCCAAGTCGGGAGAGTGTTAGTAAAGCGTCTGGAATGTTGCACCCGAGTACCAGGGTACGAAAACTGAGACATATTTGAACACGTCTCCCGATCACATGGTTGATCATACTCTAGGTTCCACATGCATGTTTTAGCTGAAGGAAGAATACCTTAAACCTGGGTAGTTGAAACCCGTGGAATGGGTACCATGCAATATGACTTCAAAGGGTCTTCATTTGCTCACCGAACCTCTCCAATCCTATCACTGCTGCGTTTATGTCCCTGTACACATGCTTGATTCTCTTTCGGAGACATAGCAATCCATAGGTTTTAAGATACTTAAGAGTCAGGTACATTCTTAGGCGTTTAATATGCGGTGTTGAGTCCATTTCGTTGAGCAAGGAGTAGCTCTTGTCTATTCCATATTTGGCTTAAGGAACTTTATCTGTGCTCATTTCAATCTCTGGTTTTATGCAGCACCCCAACTCACCTTTACCCTTAAACAAGCATAAGTTGGTTTTCTAAATTTGAGACCCTGTTCTGTTCTGTAATTCAGTTCCTGTGTAGCCAAGTTTACATTCCGTGTATTACTGATATCTTATGATGTTTCTATTTCTGTGTGACTTATTTCAGTTAGAATCATCGTACCTGAATCCACTCATTGTGCTGCTACGGGCCTGATGACATAGATTTCACTGCTGAGTGATACTGCATTGTACGTAAGTACCACAAGTTCTTTATCCATTTTTCACTTTCTGTGATATTGAACTTGTACGGTAAACGAGGTTCTTGTAAACAGAGGCGTCCCAAACATTGGGGTGGCTGTATCTTTTTGATTTTAATTTCCCTAAGCTATAGGACCATAAGTGGAAGTGCCCTAGGCTCTGTTGCTTTGTTTTTTAGATGTTTCAGGAAACACCATACACTTCTCCCGAGTGTCTGTTGGCAATTTACATCCCGCCCATCAGCATAACAAGGCTCCCAGTTCTCCATGGCCTGTCCTGCCTTTCTGGATTTTACACTTTTTTCAGATGGCCCTTTTGACCGGGGGAAAGTGAGACTTCATTGTAGTGCAGATTTCCTTTGCAAGCTTGCTTGGTTGGCCAAAAAGGGCGTATGCGTTTTTTCCTGAATATATTCAGGAAAAAACGCATACGCCCTTTTTGGCCAAGTGCATCATTGTGGACGTTCTGCCTCTTTTCCTATGCTTTCAATGCAATTCCAGTCTACCTCCTGAAATCGGTTTCCTGCAATTCTGCCCCGCTTTCAAGTCCTCTTGGCAGCCTTACTTCAGTATATTTTTGGACGATAGTTGTCATTTATAACTCTGCAGGTTTGTGAATTACAGTGCCCATGAGCTCCTTTCTTCAACTCGTTTTCTTGTGAGCTGGCCGCAACACCGCAGGATGGCTTCAGGCCCTAATCTGGTTCCGGCACGGCACGCTGAGCCTTTGGTTATTTCCTCTTCCTGGTGGGAAATGAGAGTTAAATTTGCCCGTCCAGACACCTCCAGCTAGTCTCTCATTGGTTCTCGCTATTCCTGTTCATCTTCCGCAGAAATTGCAAACTGGGCCAAACAGGAGGTTAAAGGGACTGACTCTCCAAGTCGGGAGAGTGTTAGTAAAGCGTCTGGAATGTTGCACCCGAGTACCAGGGTACGAAAACTGAGACATATTTGAACACGTCTCCCGATCACATGGTTGATCATACTCTAGGTTCCACATGCATGTTTTAGCTGAAGGAAGAATACCTTAAACCTGGGTAGTTGAAACCCGTGGAATGGGTACCATGCAATATGACTTCAAAGGGTCTTCATTTGCTCACCGAACCTCTCCAATCCTATCACTGCTGCGGTTATGTCCCTGTACACATGCTTGATTCTCTTTCGGAGACATAGCAATCCATAGGTTTTAAGATACTTAAGAGTCAGGTACATTCTTAGGCGTTTAATATGCGGTGTTGAGTCCATTTCGTTGAGCAAGGAGTAGCTCTTGTCTATTCCATATTTGGCTTAAGGAACTTTATCTGTGCTCATTTCAATCTCTGGTTTTATGCAGCACCCCAACTCACCTTTCCCCTTAAACAAGCATAAGTTGGTTTTCTAAATTTGAGACCCTGTTCTGTTCTGTAATTCAGTTCCTGTGTAGCCAAGTTTACATTCCGTGTATTACTGATATCTTATGATGTTTCTTTTTCTGTGTGACTTATTTCAGTTAGAATCATCGTACCTGAATCCACTCATTGTGCTGCTACGGGCCTGATGACATAGATTTCACTGCTGAGTGATACTGCATTGTACGTAAGTACCACAAGTTCTTTATCCATTTTTCACTTTCTGTGATATTGAACTTGTACGGTAAACGAGGTTCTTGTAAACAGAGGCGTCCCAAACATTGGGGTGGCTGTATCTTTTTGATTTTAATTTCCCTAAGCTATAGGACCATAAGTGGAAGTGCCCTAGGCTCTGTTGCTTTGTTTTTTAGATGTTTCAGGAAACACCATACACTTCTCCCGAGTGTCTGTTGGCAATTGACATCCCGCCCATCAGCATAACAAGGCTCCCAGTTCTCCATGGCCTGTCCTGCCTTTCTGGATTTTACACTTTTTTCAGATGGCCCTTTTGACCGGGGGGGGGGGGAAGTGAGACTTCATTGTAGTGCAGATTTCCTTTGCAAGCTTGCTTGGTTGGCCAAAAAGGGCGTATGCGTTTTTTCCTGAATATATTCAGGAAAAAACGCATACGCCCTTTTTGGCCAAGTGCATCATTGTGGACGTTCTGCCTCTTTTCCTATGCTTTCAATGCAATTCCAGTCTACCTCCTGAAATCGGTTTCCTGCAATTCTGCCCCGCTTTCAAGTCCTCTTGGCAGCCTTACTTCAGTATATTTTTGGACGATAGTTGTCATTTATAACTCTGCAGGTTTGTGAATTACAGTGCCCCTGAGCTCCTTTCTTCAACTCGTTTTCTTGTGAGCTGGCCGCAACACCGCAGGATGGCTTCAGGCCCTAATCTGGTTCCGGCACGGCACGCTGAGCCTTTGGTTATTTCCTCTTCCTGGTGGGAAATGAGAGTTAAATTTGCCCGTCCAGACACCTCCAGCTAGTCTCTCATTGGTTCTCGCTATTCCTGTTCATCTTCCGCAGAAATTGCAAACTGGGCCAAACAGGAGGTTAAAGGGACTGACTCTCCAAGTCGGGAGAGTGTTAGTAAAGCGTCTGGAATGTTGCACCCGAGTACCAGGGTACGAAAACTGAGACATATTTGAACACGTCTCCCGATCACATGGTTGATTATACTCTAGGTTCCACATGCATGTTTTAGCTGAAGGAAGAATACCTTAAACCTGGGTAGTTGAAACCCGTGGAATGGGTACCATGCAATATGACTTCAAAGGGTCTTCATTTGCTCACCGAACCTCTCCAATCCTATCACTGCTGCGTTTATGTCCCTGTACACATGCTTGATTCTCTTTCGGAGACATAGCAATCCATAGGTTTTAAGATACTTAAGAGTCAGGTACATTCTTAGGCGTTTAATATGCGGTGTTGAGTCCATTTCGTTGAGCAAGGAGTAGCTCTTGTCTATTCCATATTTGGCTTAAGGAACTTTATCTGTGCTCATTTCAATCTCTGGTTTTATGCAGCACCCCAACTCACCTTTACCCTTAAACAAGCATAAGTTGGTTTTCTAAATTTGAGACCCTGTTCTGTTCTGTAATTCAGTTCCTGTGTAGCCAAGTTTACATTCCGTGTATTACTGATATCTTATGATGTTTCTTTTTCTGTGTGACTTATTTCAGTTAGAATCATCGTACCTGAATCCACTCATTGTGCTGCTACGGGCCTGATGACATAGATTTCACTGCTGAGTGATACTGCATTGTACGTAAGTACCACATGTTCTTTATCCATTTTTCACTTTCTGTGATATTGAACTTGTACGGTAAACGAGGTTCTTGTAAACAGAGGCGTGCCAAACATTGGGG
>NW_027207855.1:0-68842 GCF_963455315.2 Globicephala melas
GGGCGTATGCGTTTTTTCCGGAATATATTCAGGAAAAAACGCATACGCCCTTTTTGGCCAACCAAGCAAGCTTGCAAAGGAAATCTGCACTACAATGAAGTCTCACTTCCCCCCGGTCAAAAGGGCCATCTGAAAAAAGTGTAAAATCCAGAAAGGCAGGACAGGCCATGGAGAACTGGGAGCCTTGTTATGCTGATGGGCGGGATGTAAACTGCCAACAGACACTCGGGAGAAGTGTATGGTGTTTCCTGAAACATCTAAAAAACAAAGCAACAGAGCCTAGGGCACTTCCACTTATGGTCCTATAGCTTAGGGAAATTAAAATCAAAAAGACACAGCCACCCCAATGTTTGGGACGCCTCTGTTTACAAGAACCTCGTTTACCGTACAAGTTCAATATCACAGAAAGTGAAAAATGGATAAAGAACTTGTGGTACTTACGTACAATGCAGTATCACTCAGCAGTGAAATCTATGTCATCAGGCCCGTAGCAGCACAATGAGTGGATTCAGGTACGATGATTCTAACTGAAATAAGTCACACAGAAAAAGAAACATCATAAGATATCAGTAATACACGGAATGTAAACTTGGCTACACAGGAACTGAATTACAGAACAGAACAGGGTCTCAAATTTAGAAAACCAACTTATGCTTGTTTAAGGGTAAAGGTGAGTTGGGGTGCTGCATAAAACCAGAGATTGAAATGAGCACAGATAAAGTTCCTTAAGCCAAATATGGAATAGACAAGAGCTACTCCTTGCTCAACGAAATGGACTCAACACCGCATATTAAACGCCTAAGAATGTACCTGACTCTTAAGTATCTTAAAACCTATGGATTGCTATGTCTCCGAAAGAGAATCAAGCATGTGTACAGGGACATAAACGCAGCAGTGATAGGATTGGAGAGGTTCGGTGAGCAAATGAAGACCCTTTGAAGTCATATTGCATGGTACCCATGCCACGGGTTTCAACTACCCAGGTTTAAGGTATTCTTCCTTCAGCTAAAACATGCATGTGGAACCTAGAGTATGATCAACCATGTGATCGGGAGACGTGTTCAAATATGTCTCAGTTTTCGTACCCTGGTACTCGGGTGCAACATTCCAGACGCTTTACT
Source organism: Globicephala melas (assembly GCF_963455315.2). NCBI lineage: Eukaryota > Metazoa > Chordata > Mammalia > Artiodactyla > Delphinidae > Globicephala > Globicephala melas. The sequence goes on from NW_027207855.1 coordinate 1,122, forward strand.
AACACTCTCCCGACTTGGAGAGTCAGTCCCTTTAACCTCCTGTTTGGCCCAGTTTGCAATTTCTGCGGAAGATGAACAGGAATAGCGAGAACCAATGAGAGACTAGCTGGAGGTGTCTGGACGGGCAAATTTAACTCTCATTTCCCACCAGGAAGAGGAAATAACCAAAGGCTCAGCGTGCCGTGCCGGAACCAGATTAGGGCCTGAAGCCATCCTGCGGTGTTGCGGCCAGCTCACAAGAAAGCGAGTTGAAGAAAGGAGCTCAGGGGCACTGTAATTCACAAACCTGCAGAGTTATAAATGACAGCTATCGTCCAAAAATATACTGAAGTAAGGCTGCCAAGAGGACTTGAAAGCGGGGCAGAATTGCAGGAAACCGATTTCAGGAGGTAGACTGGAATTGCATTGAAAGCATAGGAAAAGAGGCAGAACGTCCACAATGATGCACTTGGCCAAAAAGGGCGTATGCGTTTTTTCCGGAATATATTCAGGAAAAAACGCATACGCCCTTTTTGGCCAACCAAGCAAGCTTGCAAAGGAAATCTGCACTACAATGAAGTCTCACTTCCCCCCGGTCAAAAGGGCCATCTGAAAAAAGTGTAAAATCCAGAAAGGCAGGACAGGCCATGGAGAACTGGGAGCCTTGTTATGCTGATGGGCGGGATGTAAACTGCCAACAGACACTCGGGAGAAGTGTATGGTGTTTCCTGAAACATCTAAAAAACAAAGCAACAGAGCCTAGGGCACTTCCACTTATGGTCCTATAGCTTAGGGAAATTAAAATCAAAAAGACACAGCCACCCCAATGTTTGGGACGCCTCTGTTTACAAGAACCTCGTTTACCGTACAAGTTCAATATCACAGAAAGTGAAAAATGGATAAAGAACTTGTGGTACTTACGTACAATGCAGTATCACTCAGCAGTGAAATCTATGTCATCAGGCCCGTAGCAGCACAATGAGTGGATTCAGGTACGATGATTCTAACTGAAATAAGTCACACAGAAAAAGAAACATCATAAGATATCAGTAATACACGGAATGTAAACTTGGCTACACAGGAACTGAATTACAGAACAGAACAGGGTCTCAAATTTAGAAAACCAACTTATGCTTGTTTAAGGGTAAAGGTGAGTTGGGGTGCTGCATAAAACCAGAGATTGAAATGAGCACAGATAAAGTTCCTTAAGCCAAATATGGAATAGACAAGAGCTACTCCTTGCTCAACGAAATGGACTCAACACCGCATATTAAACGCCTAAGAATGTACCTGACTCTTAAGTATCTTAAAACCTATGGATTGCTATGTCTCCGAAAGAGAATCAAGCATGTGTACAGGGACATAAACGCAGCAGTGATAGGATTGGAGAGGTTCGGTGAGCAAATGAAGACCCTTTGAAGTCATATTGCATGGTACCCATGCCACGGGTTTCAACTACCCAGGTTTAAGGTATTCTTCCTTCAGCTAAAACATGCATGTGGAACCTAGAGTATGATCAACCATGTGATCGGGAGACGTGTTCAAATATGTCTCAGTTTTCGTACCCTGGTACTCGGGTGCAACATTCCAGACGCTTTACTAACACTCTCCCGACTTGGAGAGTCAGTCCCTTTAACCTCCTGTTTGGCCCAGTTTGCAATTTCTGCGGAAGATGAACAGGAATAGCGAGAACCAATGAGAGACTAGCTGGAGGTGTCTGGACGGGCAAATTTAACTCTCATTTCCCACCAGGAAGAGGAAATAACCAAAGGCTCAGCGTGCCGTGCCGGAACCAGATTAGGGCCTGAAGCCATCCTGCGGTGTTGCGGCCAGCTCACAAGAAAGCGAGTTGAAGAAAGGAGCTCAGGGGCACTGTAATTCACAAACCTGCAGAGTTATAAATGACAGCTATCGTCCAAAAATATACTGAAGTAAGGCTGCCAAGAGGACTTGAAAGCGGGGCAGAATTGCAGGAAACCGATTTCAGGAGGTAGACTGGAATTGCATTGAAAGCATAGGAAAAGAGGCAGAACGTCCACAATGATGCACTTGGCCAAAAAGGGCGTATGCGTTTTTTCCTGAATATATTCAGGAAAAAACGCATACGCCCTTTTTGGCCAACCAAGCAAGCTTGCAAAGGAAATCTGCACTACAATGAAGTCTCACTTCCCCCCGGTCAAAAGGGCCATCTGAAAAAAGTGTAAAATCCAGAAAGGCAGGACAGGCCATGGAGAACTGGGAGCCTTGTTATGCTGATGGGCGGGATGTAAACTGCCAACAGACACTCGGGAGAAGTGTATGGTGTTTCCTGAAACATCTAAAAAACAAAGCAACAGAGCCTAGGGCACTTCCACTTATGGTCCTATAGCTTAGGGAAATTAAAATCAAAAAGACACAGCCACCCCAATGTTTGGGACGCCTCTGTTTACAAGAACCTCGTTTACCGTACAAGTTCAATATCACAGAAAGTGAAAAATGGATAAAGAACTTGTGGTACTTACGTACAATGCAGTATCACTCAGCAGTGAAATCTATGTCATCAGGCCCGTAGCAGCACAATGAGTGGATTCAGGTACGATGATTCTAACTGAAATAAGTCACACAGAAAAAGAAACATCATAAGATATCAGTAATACACGGAATGTAAACTTGGCTACACAGGAACTGAATTACAGAACAGAACAGGGTCTCAAATTTAGAAAACCAACTTATGCTTGTTTAAGGGTAAAGGTGAGTTGGGGTGCTGCATAAAACCAGAGATTGAAATGAGCACAGATAAAGTTCCTTAAGCCAAATATGGAATAGACAAGAGCTACTCCTTGCTCAACGAAATGGACTCAACACCGCATATTAAACGCCTAAGAATGTACCTGACTCTTAAGTATCTTAAAACCTATGGATTGCTATGTCTCCGAAAGAGAATCAAGCATGTGTACAGGGACATAAACGCAGCAGTGATAGGATTGGAGAGGTTCGGTGAGCAAATGAAGACCCTTTGAAGTCATATTGCATGGTACCCATGCCACGGGTTTCAACTACCCAGGTTTAAGGTATTCTTCCTTCAGCTAAAACATGCATGTGGAACCTAGAGTATGATCAACCATGTGATCGGGAGACGTGTTCAAATATGTCTCAGTTTTCGTACCCTGGTACTCGGGTGCAACATTCCAGACGCTTTACTAACACTCTCCCGACTTGGAGAGTCAGTCCCTTTAACCTCCTGTTTGGCCCAGTTTGCAATTTCTGCGGAAGATGAACAGGAATAGCGAGAACCAATGAGAGACTAGCTGGAGGTGTCTGGACGGGCAAATTTAACTCTCATTTCCCACCAGGAAGAGGAAATAACCAAAGGCTCAGCGTGCCGTGCCGGAACCAGATTAGGGCCTGAAGCCATCCTGCGGTGTTGCGGCCAGCTCACAAGAAAGCGAGTTGAAGAAAGGAGCTCAGGGGCACTGTAATTCACAAACCTGCAGAGTTATAAATGACAGCTATCGTCCAAAAATATACTGAAGTAAGGCTGCCAAGAGGACTTGAAAGCGGGGCAGAATTGCAGGAAACCGATTTCAGGAGGTAGACTGGAATTGCATTGAAAGCATAGGAAAAGAGGCAGAACGTCCACAATGATGCACTTGGCCAAAAAGGGCGTATGCGTTTTTTCCTGAATATATTCAGGAAAAAACGCATACGCCCTTTTTGGCCAACCAAGCAAGCTTGCAAAGGAAATCTGCACTACAATGAAGTCTCACTTCCCCCCGGTCAAAAGGGCCATCTGAAAAAAGTGTAAAATCCAGAAAGGCAGGACAGGCCATGGAGAACTGGGAGCCTTGTTATGCTGATGGGCGGGATGTAAACTGCCAACAGACACTCGGGAGAAGTGTATGGTGTTTCCTGAAACATCTAAAAAACAAAGCAACAGAGCCTAGGGCACTTCCACTTATGGTCCTATAGCTTAGGGAAATTAAAATCAAAAAGACACAGCCACCCCAATGTTTGGGACGCCTCTGTTTACAAGAACCTCGTTTACCGTACAAGTTCAATATCACAGAAAGTGAAAAATGGATAAAGAACTTGTGGTACTTACGTACAATGCAGTATCACTCAGCAGTGAAATCTATGTCATCAGGCCCGTAGCAGCACAATGAGTGGATTCAGGTACGATGATTCTAACTGAAATAAGTCACACAGAAAAAGAAACATCATAAGATATCAGTAATACACGGAATGTAAACTTGGCTACACAGGAACTGAATTACAGAACAGAACAGGGTCTCAAATTTAGAAAACCAACTTATGCTTGTTTAAGGGTAAAGGTGAGTTGGGGTGCTGCATAAAACCAGAGATTGAAATGAGCACAGATAAAGTTCCTTAAGCCAAATATGGAATAGACAAGAGCTACTCCTTGCTCAACGAAATGGACTCAACACCGCATATTAAACGCCTAAGAATGTACCTGACTCTTAAGTATCTTAAAACCTATGGATTGCTATGTCTCCGAAAGAGAATCAAGCATGTGTACAGGGACATAAACGCAGCAGTGATAGGATTGGAGAGGTTCGGTGAGCAAATGAAGACCCTTTGAAGTCATATTGCATGGTACCCATGCCACGGGTTTCAACTACCCAGGTTTAAGGTATTCTTCCTTCAGCTAAAACATGCATGTGGAACCTAGAGTATGATCAACCATGTGATCGGGAGACGTGTTCAAATATGTCTCAGTTTTCGTACCCTGGTACTCGGGTGCAACATTCCAGACGCTTTACTAACACTCTCCCGACTTGGAGAGTCAGTCCCTTTAACCTCCTGTTTGGCCCAGTTTGCAATTTCTGCGGAAGATGAACAGGAATAGCGAGAACCAATGAGAGACTAGCTGGAGGTGTCTGGACGGGCAAATTTAACTCTCATTTCCCACCAGGAAGAGGAAATAACCAAAGGCTCAGCGTGCCGTGCCGGAACCAGATTAGGGCCTGAAGCCATCCTGCGGTGTTGCGGCCAGCTCACAAGAAAGCGAGTTGAAGAAAGGAGCTCAGGGGCACTGTAATTCACAAACCTGCAGAGTTATAAATGACAGCTATCGTCCAAAAATATACTGAAGTAAGGCTGCCAAGAGGACTTGAAAGCGGGGCAGAATTGCAGGAAACCGATTTCAGGAGGTAGACTGGAATTGCATTGAAAGCATAGGAAAAGAGGCAGAACGTCCACAATGATGCACTTGGCCAAAAAGGGCGTATGCGTTTTTTCCTGAATATATTCAGGAAAAAACGCATACGCCCTTTTTGGCCAACCAAGCAAGCTTGCAAAGGAAATCTGCACTACAATGAAGTCTCACTTCCCCCCGGTCAAAAGGGCCATCTGAAAAAAGTGTAAAATCCAGAAAGGCAGGACAGGCCATGGAGAACTGGGAGCCTTGTTATGCTGATGGGCGGGATGTAAATTGCCAACAGACACTCAGGAGAAGTGTATGGTGTTTCCTGAAACATCTAAAAAACAAAGCAACAGAGCCTAGGGCACTTCCACTTATGGTCCTATAGCTTAGGGAAATTAAAATCAAAAAGATACAGCCACCCCAATGTTTGGGACGCCTCTGTTTACAAGAACCTCGTTTACCGTACAAGTTCAATATCACAGAAAGTGAAAAATGGATAAAGAACTTGTGGTACTTACGTACAATGCAGTATCACTCAGCAGTGAAATCTATGTCATCAGGCCCGTAGCAGCACAATGAGTGGATTCAGGTACGATGATTCTAACTGAAATAAGTCACACAGAAAAAGAAACATCATAAGATATCAGTAATACACGGAATGTAAACTTGGCTACACAGGAACTGAATTACAGAACAGAACAGGGTCTCAAATTTAGAAAACCAACTTATGCTTGTTTAAGGGTAAAGGTGAGTTGGGGTGCTGCATAAAACCAGAGATTGAAATGAGCACAGATAAAGTTCCTTAAGCCAAATATGGAATAGACAAGAGCTACTCCTTGCTCAACGAAATGGACTCAACACCGCATATTAAACGCCTAAGAATGTACCTGACTCTTAAGTATCTTAAAACCTATGGATTGCTATGTCTCCGAAAGAGAATCAAGCATGTGTACAGGGACATAAACGCAGCAGTGATAGGATTGGAGAGGTTCGGTGAGCAAATGAAGACCCTTTGAAGTCATATTGCATGGTACCCATTCCACGGGTTTCAACTACCCAGGTTTAAGGTATTCTTCCTTCAGCTAAAACATGCATGTGGAACCTAGAGTATGATCAACCATGTGATCGGGAGACGTGTTCAAATATGTCTCAGTTTTCGTACCCTGGTACTCGGGTGCAACATTCCAGACGCTTTACTAACACTCTCCCGACTTGGAGAGTCAGTCCCTTTAACCTCCTGTTTGGCCCAGTTTGCAATTTCTGCGGAAGATGAACAGGAATAGCGAGAACCAATGAGAGACTAGCTGGAGGTGTCTGGACGGGCAAATTTAACTCTCATTTCCCACCAGGAAGAGGAAATAACCAAAGGCTCAGCGTGCCGTGCCGGAACCAGATTAGGGCCTGAAGCCATCCTGCGGTGTTGCGGCCAGCTCACAAGAAAGCGAGTTGAAGAAAGGAGCTCAGGGGCACTGTAATTCACAAACCTGCAGAGTTATAAATGACAGCTATCGTCCAAAAATATACTGAAGTAAGGCTGCCAAGAGGACTTGAAAGCGGGGCAGAATTGCAGGAAACCGATTTCAGGAGGTAGACTGGAATTGCATTGAAAGCATAGGAAAAGAGGCAGAACGTCCACAATGATGCACTTGGCCAAAAAGGGCGTATGCGTTTTTTCCTGAATATATTCAGGAAAAAACGCATACGCCCTTTTTGGCCAACCAAGCAAGCTTGCAAAGGAAATCTGCACTACAATGAAGTCTCACTTCCCCCCGGTCAAAAGGGCCATCTGAAAAAAGTGTAAAATCCAGAAAGGCAGGACAGGCCATGGAGAACTGGGAGCCTTGTTATGCTGATGGGCGGGATGTAAATTGCCAACAGACACTCAGGAGAAGTGTATGGTGTTTCCTGAAACATCTAAAAAACAAAGCAACAGAGCCTAGGGCACTTCCACTTATGGTCCTATAGCTTAGGGAAATTAAAATCAAAAAGATACAGCCACCCCAATGTTTGGGACGCCTCTGTTTACAAGAACCTCGTTTACCGTACAAGTTCAATATCACAGAAAGTGAAAAATGGATAAAGAACTTGTGGTACTTACGTACAATGCAGTATCACTCAGCAGTGAAATCTATGTCATCAGGCCCGTAGCAGCACAATGAGTGGATTCAGGTACGATGATTCTAACTGAAATAAGTCACACAGAAAAAGAAACATCATAAGATATCAGTAATACACGGAATGTAAACTTGGCTACACAGGAACTGAATTACAGAACAGAACAGGGTCTCAAATTTAGAAAACCAACTTATGCTTGTTTAAGGGTAAAGGTGAGTTGGGGTGCTGCATAAAACCAGAGATTGAAATGAGCACAGATAAAGTTCCTTAAGCCAAATATGGAATAGACAAGAGCTACTCCTTGCTCAACGAAATGGACTCAACACCGCATATTAAACGCCTAAGAATGTACCTGACTCTTAAGTATCTTAAAACCTATGGATTGCTATGTCTCCGAAAGAGAATCAAGCATGTGTACAGGGACATAAACGCAGCAGTGATAGGATTGGAGAGGTTCGGTGAGCAAATGAAGACCCTTTGAAGTCATATTGCATGGTACCCATTCCACGGGTTTCAACTACCCAGGTTTAAGGTATTCTTCCTTCAGCTAAAACATGCATGTGGAACCTAGAGTATGATCAACCATGTGATCGGGAGACGTGTTCAAATATGTCTCAGTTTTCGTACCCTGGTACTCGGGTGCAACATTCCAGACGCTTTACTAACACTCTCCCGACTTGGAGAGTCAGTCCCTTTAACCTCCTGTTTGGCCCAGTTTGCAATTTCTGCGGAAGATGAACAGGAATAGCGAGAACCAATGAGAGACTAGCTGGAGGTGTCTGGACGGGCAAATTTAACTCTCATTTCCCACCAGGAAGAGGAAATAACCAAAGGCTCAGCGTGCCGTGCCGGAACCAGATTAGGGCCTGAAGCCATCCTGCGGTGTTGCGGCCAGCTCACAAGAAAATGAGTTGAAGAAAGGAGCTCAGGGGCACTGTAATTCACAAACCTGCAGAGTTATAAATGACAGCTATCGTCCAAAAATATACTGAAGTAAGGCTGCCAAGAGGACTTGAAAGCGGGGCAGAATTGCAGGAAACCGATTTCAGGAGGTAGACTGGAATTGCATTGAAAGCATAGGAAAAGAGGCAGAACGTCCACAATGATGCACTTGGCCAAAAAGGGCGTATGTGTTTTTTCCTGAATATATTCAGGAAAAAACGCATACGCCCTTTTTGGCCAACCAAGCAAGCTTGCAAAGGAAATCTGCACTACAATGAAGTCTCACTTCCCCCCGGTCAAAAGGGCCATCTGAAAAAAGTGTAAAATCCAGAAAGGCAGGACAGGCCATGGAGAACTGGGAGCCTTGTTATGCTGATGGGCGGGATGTAAACTGCCAACAGACACTCGGGAGAAGTGTATGGTGTTTCCTGAAACATCTAAAAAACAAAGCAACAGAGCCTAGGGCACTTCCACTTATGGTCCTATAGCTTAGGGAAATTAAAATCAAAAAGATACAGCCACCCCAATGTTTGGGACGCCTCTGTTTACAAGAACCTCATTTACCGTACAAGTTCAATATCACAGAAAGTGAAAAATGGATAAAGAACTTGTGGTACTTACGTACAATGCAGTATCACTCAGCAGTGAAATCTATGTCATCAGGCCCGTAGCAGCACAATGAGTGGATTCAGGTACGATGATTCTAACTGAAATAAGTCACACAGAAAAAGAAACATCATAAGATATCAGTAATACACGGAATGTAAACTTGGCTACACAGGAACTGAATTACAGAACAGAACAGGGTCTCAAATTTAGAAAACCAACTTATGCTTGTTTAAGGGTAAAGGTGAGTTGGGGTGCTGCATAAAACCAGAGATTGAAATGAGCACAGATAAAGTTCCTTAAGCCAAATATGGAATAGACAAGAGCTACTCCTTGCTCAACGAAATGGACTCAACACCGCATATTAAACGCCTAAGAATGTACCTGACTCTTAAGTATCTTAAAACGTATGGATTGCTATGTCTCCGAAAGAGAATCAAGCATGTGTACAGGGACATAAACGCAGCAGTGATAGGATTGGAGAGGTTCGGTGAGCAAATGAAGACCCTTTGAAGTCATATTGCATGGTACCCATTCCACGGGTTTCAACTACCCAGGTTTAAGGTATTCTTCCTTCAGCTAAAACATGCATGTGGAACCTAGAGTATGATCAACCATGTGATCGGGAGACGTGTTCAAATATGTCTCAGTTTTCGTACCCTGGTACTCGGGTGCAACATTCCAGACGCTTTACTAACACTCTCCCGACTTGGAGAGTCAGTCCCTTTAACCTCCTGTTTGGCCCAGTTTGCAATTTCTGCGGAAGATGAACAGGAATAGCGAGAACCAATGAGAGACTAGCTGGAGGTGTCTGGACGGGCAAATTTAACTCTCATTTCCCACCAGGAAGAGGAAATAACCAAAGGCTCAGCGTGCCGTGCCGGAACCAGATTAGGGCCTGAAGCCATCCTGCGGTGTTGCGGCCAGCTCACAAGAAAACGAGTTGAAGAAAGGAGCTCAGGGGCACTGTAATTCACAAACCTGCAGAGTTATAAATGACAGCTATCGTCCAAAAATATACTGAAGTAAGGCTGCCAAGAGGACTTGAAAGCGGGGCAGAATTGCAAGAAACCGATTTCAGGAGGTAGACTGGAATTGCATTGAAAGCATAGGAAAAGAGGCAGAACGTCCACAATGATGCACTTGGCCAAAAAGGGCGTATGCGTTTTTTCCTGAATATATTCAGGAAAAAACGCATACGCCCTTTTTGGTCAACCAAGCAAGCTTGCAAAGGAAATCTGCACTACAATGAAGTCTCACTTCCCCCCGGTCAAAAGGGCCATCTGAAAAAAGTGTAAAATCCAGAAAGGCAGGACAGGCCATGGAGAACTGGAAGCCTTGTTATGCTGATGGGCGGGATGTAAACTGCCAACTGACACTCGGGAGAAGTGTATGGTGTTTCCTGAAACATCTAAAAAACAAAGCAACAGAGCCTAGGGCACTTCCACTTATGGTCCTATAGCTTAGGGAAATTAAAATCAAAAAGACACAGCCACCCCAATGTTTGGGACGCCTCTGTTTACAAGAACCTCGTTTACCGTACAAGTTCAATATCACAGAAAGTGAAAAATGGATAAAGAACTTGTGGTACTTACGTACAATGCAGTATCACTCAGCAGTGAAATCTATGTCATCAGGCCCGTAGCAGCACAATGAGTGGATTCAGGTACGATGATTCTAACTGAAATAAGTCACACAGAAAAAGAAACATCATAAGATATCAGTAATACGCGGAATGTAAACTTGGCTACACAGGAACTGAATTACAGAACAGAACAGGGTCTCAAATTTAGAAAACCAACTTATGCTTGTTTAAGGGTAAAGGTGAGTTGGGGTGCTGCATAAAACCAGAGATTGAAATGAGCACAGATAAAGTTCCTTAAGCCAAATATGGAATAGACAAGAGCTACTCCTTGCTCAACGAAATGGACTCAACACCGCATATTAAACGCCTAAGAATGTACCTGACTCTTAAGTATCTTAAAACCTATGGATTGCTATGTCTCCGAAAGAGAATCAAGCATGTGTACAGGGACATAAACGCAGCAGTGATAGGATTGGAGAGGTTCGGTGAGCAAATGAAGACCCTTTGAAGTCATATTGCATGGTACCCATTCCACGGGTTTCAACTACCCAGGTTTAAGGTATTCTTCCTTCAGCTAAAACATGCATGTGGAACCTAGAGTATGATCAACCATGTGATCGGGAGACGTGTTCAAATATGTCTCAGTTTTCGTACCCTGGTACTCGGGTGCAACATTCCAGACGCTTTACTAACACTCTCCCGACTTGGAGAGTCTGTCCCTTTAACCTCCTGTGTGGCCCAGTTTGCAATTTCTGCGGAAGATGAACAGGAATAGCGAGAACCAATGAGAGACTAGCTGGAGGTGTCTGGACGGGCAAATTTAACTCTCATTTCCCACCAGGAAGAGGAAATAACCAAAGGCTCAGCGTGCCGTGCCGGAACCAGATTAGGGCCTGAAGCCATCCTGCGGTGTTGCGGCCAGCTCACAAGAAAGCGAGTTGAAGAAAGGAGCTCAGGGGCACTGTAATTCACAAACCTGCAGAGTTATAAATGACAGCTATCGTCCAAAAATATACTGAAGTAAGGCTGCCAAGAGGACTTGAAAGCGGGGCAGAATTGCAGGAAACCGATTTCAGGAGGTAGACTGGAATTGCATTGAAAGCATAGGAAAAGAGGCAGAACGTCCACAATGATGCACTTGGCCAAAAAGGGCGTATGCGTTTTTTCCTGAATATATTCAGGAAAAAACGCATACGCCCTTTTTGGCCAACCAAGCAAGCTTGCAAAGGAAATCTGCACTACAATGAAGTCTCACTTCCCCCCGGTCAAAAGGGCCATCTGAAAAAAGTGTAAAATCCAGAAAGGCAGGACAGGCCATGGAGAACTGGGAGCCTTGTTATGCTGATGGGCGGGATGTAAACTGCCAACAGACACTCGGGAGAAGTGTATGGTGTTTCCTGAAACATCTAAAAAACAAAGCAACAGAGCCTAGGGCACTTCCACTTATGGTCCTATAGCTTAGGGAAATTAAAATCAAAAAGACACAGCCACCCCAATGTTTGGGACGCCTCTGTTTACAAGAACCTCGTTTACCGTACAAGTTCAATATCACAGAAAGTGAAAAATGGATAAAGAACTTGTGGTACTTACGTACAATGCAGTATCACTCAGCAGTGAAATCTATGTCATCAGGCCCGTAGCAGCACAATGAGTGGATTCAGGTACGATGATTCTAACTGAAATAAGTCACACAGAAAAAGAAACATCATAAGATATCAGTAATACACGGAATGTAAACTTGGCTACACAGGAACTGAATTACAGAACAGAACAGGGTCTCAAATTTAGAAAACCAACTTATGCTTGTTTAAGGGTAAAGGTGAGTTGGGGTGCTGCATAAAACCAGAGATTGAAATGAGCACAGATAAAGTTCCTTAAGCCAAATATGGAATAGACAAGAGCTACTCCTTGCTCAACGAAATGGACTCAACACCGCATATTAAACGCCTAAGAATGTACCTGACTCTTAAGTATCTTAAAACGTATGGATTGCTATGTCTCCGAAAGAGAATCAAGCATGTGTACAGGGACATAAACGCAGCAGTGATAGGATTGGAGAGGTTCGGTGAGCAAATGAAGACCCTTTGAAGTCATATTGCATGGTACCCATTCCACGGGTTTCAACTACCCAGGTTTAAGGTATTCTTCCTTCAGCTAAAACATGCATGTGGAACCTAGAGTATGATCAACCATGTGATCGGGAGACGTGTTCAAATATGTCTCAGTTTTCGTACCCTGGTACTCGGGTGCAACATTCCAGACGCTTTACTAACACTCTCCCGACTTGGAGAGTCTGTCCCTTTAACCTCCTGTTTGGCCCAGTTTGCAATTTCTGCGGAAGATGAACAGGAATAGCGAGAACCAATGAGAGACTAGCTGGAGGTGTCTGGACGGGCAAATTTAACTCTCATTTCCCACAGGGAAGAGGAAATAACCAAAGGCTCAGCGTGCCGTGCCGGAACCAGATTAGGGCCTGAAGCCATCCTGCGGTGTTGCGGCCAGCTCACAAGAAAACGAGTTGAAGAAAGGAGCTCAGGGGCACTGTAATTCACAAACCTGCAGAGTTATAAATGACAGCTATCGTCCAAAAATATACTGAAGTAAGGCTGCCAAGAGGACTTGAAAGCGGGGCAGAATTGCAGGAAACCGATTTCAGGAGGTAGACTGGAATTGCATTGAAAGCATAGGAAAAGAGGCAGAACGTCCACAATGATGCACTTGGCCAAAAAGGGCGTATGCGTTTTTTCCTGAATATATTCAGGAAAAAACGCATACGCCCTTTTTGGCCAACCAAGCAAGCTTGCAAAGGAAATCTGCACTACAATGAAGTCTCACTTCCCCCCGGTCAAAAGGGCCATCTGAAAAAAGTGTAAAATCCAGAAAGGCAGGACAGGCCATGGAGAACTGGAAGCCTTGTTATGCTGATGGGCGGGATGTAAACTGCCAACTGACACTCGGGAGAAGTGTATGGTGTTTCCTGAAACATCTAAAAAACAAAGCAACAGAGCCTAGGGCACTTCCACTTATGGTCCTATAGCTTAGGGAAATTAAAATCAAAAAGACACAGCCACCCCAATGTTTGGGACGCCTCTGTTTACAAGAACCTCGTTTACCGTACAAGTTCAATATCACAGAAAGTGAAAAATGGATAAAGAACTTGTGGTACTTACGTACAATGCAGTATCACTCAGCAGTGAAATCTATGTCATCAGGCCCGTAGCAGCACAATGAGTGGATTCAGGTACGATGATTCTAACTGAAATAAGTCACACAGAAAAAGAAACATCATAAGATATCAGTAATACACGGAATGTAAACTTGGCTACACAGGAACTGAATTACAGAACAGAACAGGGTCTCAAATTTAGAAAACCAACTTATGCTTGTTTAAGGGTAAAGGTGAGTTGGGGTGCTGCATAAAACCAGAGATTGAAATGAGCACAGATAAAGTTCCTTAAGCCAAATATGGAATAGACAAGAGCTACTCCTTGCTCAACGAAATGGACTCAACACCGCATATTAAACGCCTAAGAATGTACCTGACTCTTAAGTATCTTAAAACCTATGGATTGCTATGTCTCCGAAAGAGAATCAAGCATGTGTACAGGGACATAAACGCAGCAGTGATAGGATTGGAGAGGTTCGGTGAGCAAATGAAGACCCTTTGAAGTCGTCATATTGCATGGTACCCATTCCACGGGTTTCAACTACCCAGGTTTAAGGTATTCTTCCTTCAGCTAAAACATGCATGTGGAACCTAGAGTATGATCAACCATGTGATCGGGAGACGTGTTCAAATATGTCTCAGTTTTCGTACCCTGGTACTCGGGTGCAACATTCCAGACGCTTTACTAACACTCTCCCAACTTGGAGAGTCTGTCCCTTTAACCTCCTGTTTGGCCCAGTTTGCAATTTCTGCGGAAGATGAACAGGAATAGCGAGAACCAATGAGAGACTAGCTGGAGGTGTCTGGACGGGCAAATTTAACTCTCATTTCCCACCAGGAAGAGGAAATAACCAAAGGCTCAGCGTGCCGTGCCGGAACCAGATTAGGGCCTGAAGCCATCCTGCGGTGTTGCGGCCAGCTCACAAGAAAACGAGTTGAAGAAAGGAGCTCAGGGGCACTGTAATTCACAAACCTGCAGAGTTATAAATGACAGCTATCGTCCAAAAATATACTGAAGTAAGGCTGCCAAGAGGACTTGAAAGCGGGGCAGAATTGCAGGAAACCGATTTCAGGAGGTAGACTGGAATTGCATTGAAAGCATAGGAAAAGAGGCAGAACGTCCACAATGATGCACTTGGCCAAAAAGGGCGTATGCGTTTTTTCCTGAATATATTCAGGAAAAAACGCATACGCCCTTTTTGGCCAACCAAGCAAGCTTGCAAAGGAAATCTGCACTACAATGAAGTCTCACTTCCCCCCGGTCAAAAGGGCCATCTGAAAAAAGTGTAAAATCCAGAAAGGCAGGACAGGCCATGGAGAACTGGAAGCCTTGTTATGCTGATGGGCGGGATGTAAACTGCCAACTGACACTCGGGAGAAGTGTATGGTGTTTCCTGAAACATCTAAAAAACAAAGCAACAGAGCCTAGGGCACTTCCACTTATGGTCCTATAGCTTAGGGAAATTAAAATCAAAAAGACACAGCCACCCCAATGTTTGGGACGCCTCTGTTTACAAGAACCTCGTTTACCGTACAAGTTCAATATCACAGAAAGTGAAAAATGGATAAAGAACTTGTGGTACTTACGTACAATGCAGTATCACTCAGCAGTGAAATCTATGTCATCAGGCCCGTAGCAGCACAATGAGTGGATTCAGGTACGATGATTCTAACTGAAATAAGTCACACAGAAAAAGAAACATCATAAGATATCAGTAATACACGGAATGTAAACTTGGCTACACAGGAACTGAATTACAGAACAGAACAGGGTCTCAAATTTAGAAAACCAACTTATGCTTGTTTAAGGGTAAAGGTGAGTTGGGGTGCTGCATAAAACCAGAGATTGAAATGAGCACAGATAAAGTTCCTTAAGCCAAATATGGAATAGACAAGAGCTACTCCTTGCTCAACGAAATGGACTCAACACCGCATATTAAACGCCTAAGAATGTACCTGACTCTTAAGTATCTTAAAACCTATGGATTGCTATGTCTCCGAAAGAGAATCAAGCATGTGTACAGGGACATAAACGCAGCAGTGATAGGATTGGAGAGGTTCGGTGAGCAAATGAAGACCCTTTGAAGTCGTCATATTGCATGGTACCCATTCCACGGGTTTCAACTACCCAGGTTTAAGGTATTCTTCCTTCAGCTAAAACATGCATGTGGAACCTAGAGTATGATCAACCATGTGATCGGGAGACGTGTTCAAATATGTCTCAGTTTTTGTACCCTGGTACTCGGGTGCAACATTCCAGACGCTTTACTAACACTCTCCCGACTTGGAGAGTCTGTCCCTTTAACCTCCTGTTTGGCCCAGTTTGCAATTTCTGCGGAAGATGAACAGGAATAGCGAGAACCAATGAGAGACTAGCTGGAGGTGTCTGGACGGGCAAATTTAACTCTCATTTCCCACCAGGAAGAGGAAATAACCAAAGGCTCAGCGTGCCGTGCCGGAACCAGATTAGGGCCTGAAGCCATCCTGGGGTGTTGCGGCCAGCTCACAAGAAAACGAGTTGAAGAAAGGAGCTCAGGGGCACTGTAAGTCACAAACCTGCAGAGTTATAAATGACAGCTATCGTCCAAAAATATACTGAAGTAAGGCTGCCAAGAGGACTTGAAAGCGGGGCAGAATTGCAGGAAACCGATTTCAGGAGGTAGACTGGAATTGCATTGAAAGCATAGGAAAAGAGGCAGAACGTCCACAATGATGCACTTGGCCAAAAAGGGCGTATGCGTTTTTTCCTGAATATATTCAGGAAAAAACGCATACGCCCTTTTTGGCCAACCAAGCAAGCTTGCAAAGGAAATCTGCACTACAATGAAGTCTCACTTCCCCCCGGTCAAAAGGGCCATCTGAAAAAAGTGTAAAATCCAGAAAGGCAGGACAGGCCATGGAGAACTGGGAGCCTTGTTATGCTGATGGGCGGGATGTAAACTGCCAACTGACACTCGGGAGAAGTGTATGGTGTTTCCTGAAACATCTAAAAAACAAAGCAACAGAGCCTAGGGCACTTCCACTTATGGTCCTATAGCTTAGGGAAATTAAAATCAAAAAGACACAGCCACCCCAATGTTTGGGACGCCTCTGTTTACAAGAACCTCGTTTACCGTACAAGTTCAATATCACAGAAAGTGAAAAATGGATAAAGAACTTGTGGTACTTACGTACAATGCAGTATCACTCAGCAGTGAAATCTATGTCATCAGGCCCGTAGCAGCACAATGAGTGGATTCAGGTACGATGATTCTAACTGAAATAAGTCACACAGAAAAAGAAACATCATAAGATATCAGTAATACACGGAATGTAAACTTGGCTACACAGGAACTGAATTACAGAACAGAACAGGGTCTCAAATTTAGAAAACCAACTTATGCTTGTTTAAGGGTAAAGGTGAGTTGGGGTGCTGCATAAAACCAGAGATTGAAATGAGCACAGATAAAGTTCCTTAAGCCAAATATGGAATAGACAAGAGCTACTCCTTGTTCAACGAAATGGACTCAACACCGCATATTAAACGCCTAAGAATGTACCTGACTCTTAAGTATCTTAAAACCTATGGATTGCTATGTCTCCGAAAGAGAATCAAGCATGTGTACAGGGACATAAACGCAGCAGTGATAGGATTGGAGAGGTTCGGTGAGCAAATGAAGACCCTTTGAAGTCGTCATATTGCATGGTACCCATTCCACGGGTTTCAACTACCCAGGTTTAAGGTATTCTTCCTTCAGCTAAAACATGCATGTGGAACCTAGAGTATGATCAACCATGTGATCGGGAGACGTGTTCAAATATGTCTCAGTTTTCGTACCCTGGTACTCGGGTGCAACATTCCAGACGCTTTACTAACACTCTCCCGACTTGGAGAGTCTGTCCCTTTAACCTCCTGTTTGGCCCAGTTTGCAATTTCTGCGGAAGATGAACAGGAATAGCGAGAACCAATGAGAGACTAGCTGGAGGTGTCTGGACGGGCAAATTTAACTCTCATTTCCCACCAGGAAGAGGAAATAACCAAAGGCTCAGCGTGCCGTGCCGGAACCAGATTAGGGCCTGAAGCCATCCTGCGGTGTTGCGGCCAGCTCACAAGAAAACGAGTTGAAGAAAGGAGCTCAGGGGCACTGTAATTCACAAACCTGCAGAGTTATAAATGACAGCTATCGTCCAAAAATATACTGAAGTAAGGCTGCCAAGAGGACTTGAAAGCGGGGCAGAATTGCAGGAAACCGATTTCAGGAGGTAGACTGGAATTGCATTGAAAGCATAGGAAAAGAGGCAGAACGTCCACAATGATGCACTTGGCCAAAAAGGGCGTATGCGTTTTTTCCTGAATATATTCAGGAAAAAACGCATACGCCCTTTTTGGCCAACCAAGCAAGCTTGCAAAGGAAATCTGCACTACAATGAAGTCTCACTTCCCCCCGGTCAAAAGGGCCATCTGAAAAAAATGTAAAATCCAGAAAGGCAGGACAGGCCATGGAGAACTGGGAGCCTTGTTATGCTGATGGGCGGGATGTAAACTGCCAACAGACACTCGGGAGAAGTGTATGGTGTTTCCTGAAACATCTAAAAAACAAAGCAACAGAGCCTAGGGCACTTCCACTTATGGTCCTATAGCTTAGGGAAATTAAAATCAAAAAGACACAGCCACCCCAATGTTTGGGACGCCTCTGTTTACAAGAACCTCGTTTACCGTACAAGTTCAATATCACAGAAAGTGAAAAATGGATAAAGAACTTGTGGTACTTACGTACAATGCAGTATCACTCAGCAGTGAAATCTATGTCATCAGGCCCGTAGCAGCACAATGAGTGGATTCAGGTACGATGATTCTAACTGAAATAAGTCACACAGAAAAAGAAACATCATAAGATATCAGTAATACACGGAATGTAAACTTGGCTACACAGGAACTGAATTACAGAACAGAACAGGGTCTCAAATTTAGAAAACCAACTTATGCTTGTTTAAGGGTAAAGGTGAGTTGGGGTGCTGCATAAAACCAGAGATTGAAATGAGCACAGATAAAGTTCCTTAAGCCAAATATGGAATAGACAAGAGCTACTCCTTGCTCAACGAAATGGACTCAACACCGCATATTAAACGCCTAAGAATGTACCTGACTCTTAAGTATCTTAAAACCTATGGATTGCTATGTCTCCGAAAGAGAATCAAGCATGTGTACAGGGACATAAACGCAGCAGTGATAGGATTGGAGAGGTTCGGTGAGCAAATGAAGACCCTTTGAAGTCATATTGCATGGTACCCATTCCACGGGTTTCAACTACCCAGGTTTAAGGTATTCTTCCTTCAGCTAAAACATGCATGTGGAACCTAGAGTATGATCAACCATGTGATCGGGAGACGTGTTCAAATATGTCTCAGTTTTCGTACCCTGGTACTCGGGTGCAACATTCCAGACGCTTTACTAACACTCTCCCGACTTGGAGAGTCAGTCCCTTTAACCTCCTGTTTGGCCCAGTTTGCAATTTCTGCGGAAGATGAACAGGAATAGCGAGAACCAATGAGAGACTAGCTGGAGGTGTCTGGACGGGCAAATTTAACTCTCATTTCCCACCAGGAAGAGGAAATAACCAAAGGCTCAGCGTGCCATGCCGGAACCAGATTAGGGCCTGAAGCCATCCTGCGGTGTTGCGGCCAGCTCACAAGAAAGCGAGTTGAAGAAAGGAGCTCAGGAGCACTGTAATTCACAAACCTGCAGAGTTATAAATGACAGCTATCGTCCAAAAATATACTGAAGTAAGGCTGCCAAGAGGACTTGAAAGCGGGGCAGAATTGCAGGAAACCGATTTCAGGAGGTAGACTGGAATTGCATTGAAAGCATAGGAAAAGAGGCAGAACGTCCACAATGATGCACTTGGCCAAAAAGGGCGTATGCGTTTTTTCCTGAATATATTCAGGAAAAAACGCATACGCCCTTTTTGGCCAACCAAGCAAGCTTGCAAAGGAAATCTGCACTACAATGAAGTCTCACTTCCCCCCGGTCAAAAGGGCCATCTGAAAAAAGTGTAAAATCCAGAAAGGCAGGACAGGCCATGGAGAACTGGGAGCCTTGTTATGCTGATGGGCGGGATGTAAACTGCCAACAGACACTCGGGAGAAGTGTATGGTGTTTCCTGAAACATCTAAAAAACAAAGCAACAGAGCCTAGGGCACTTCCACTTATGGTCCTATAGCTTAGGGAAATTAAAATCAAAAAGACACAGCCACCCCAATGTTTGGGACGCCTCTGTTTACAAGAACCTCGTTTACCGTACAAGTTCAATATCACAGAAAGTGAAAAATGGATAAAGAACTTGTGGTACTTACGTACAATGCAGTATCACTCAGCAGTGAAATCTATGTCATCAGGCCCGTAGCAACACAATGAGTGGATTCAGGTACGATGATTCGAACTGAAATAAGTCACACAGAAAAAGAAACATCATAAGATATCAGTAATACACGGAATGTAAACTTGGCTACACAGGAACTGAATTACAGAACAGAACAGGGTCTCAAATTTAGAAAACCAACTTATGCTTGTTTAAGGGTAAAGGTGAGTTGGGGTGCTGCATAAAACCAGAGATTGAAATGAGCACAGATAAAGTTCCTTAAGCCAAATATGGAATAGACAAGAGCTACTCCTTGCTCAACGAAATGGACTCAACACCGCATATTAAACGCCTAAGAATGTACCTGACTCTTAAGTATCTTAAAACCTATGGATTGCTATGTCTCCGAAAGAGAATCAAGCATGTGTACAGGGACATAAACGCAGCAGTGATAGGATTGGAGAGGTTCGGTGAGCAAATGAAGACCCTTTGAAGTCATATTGCATGGTACCCATTCCACGGGTTTCAACTACCCAGGTTTAAGGTATTCTTCCTTCAGCTAAAACATGCATGTGGAACCTAGAGTATGATCAACCATGTGATCGGGAGACGTGTTCAAATATGTCTCAGTTTTCGTACCCTGGTACTCGGGTGCAACATTCCAGACGCTTTACTAACACTCTCCCGACTTGGAGAGTCAGTCCCTTTAACCTCCTGTTTGGCCCAGTTTGCAATTTCTGCGGAAGATGAACAGGAATAGCGAGAACCAATGAGAGACTAGCTGGAGGTGTCTGGACGGGCAAATTTAACTCTCATTTCCCACCAGGAAGAGGAAATAACCAAAGGCTCAGCGTGCCGTGCCGGAACCAGATTAGGGCCTGAAGCCATCCTGCGGTGTTGCGGCCAGCTCACAAGAAAACGAGTTGAAGAAAGGAGCTCAGGGGCACTGTAATTCACAAACCTGCAGAGTTATAAATGACAACTATCGTCCAAAAATATACTGAAGTAAGGCTGCCAAGACGACTTGAAAGCGGGGCAGAATTGCAGGAAACCGATTTCAGGAGGTAGACTGGAATTGCATTGAAAGCATAGGAAAAGAGGCAGAACGTCCACAATGATGCACTTGGCCAAAAAGGGCGTATGCGTTTTTTCCTGAATATATTCAGGAAAAAACGCATACGCCCTTTTTGGCCAACCAAGCAAGCTTGCAAAGGAAATCTGCACTACAATGAAGTCTCACTTCCCCCCGGTCAAAAGGGCCATCTGAAAAAAGTGTAAAATCCAGAAAGGCAGGACAGGCCATGGAGAACTGGGAGCCTTGTTATGCTGATGGGCGGGATGTAAACTGCCAACAGACACTCGGGAGAAGTGTATGGTGTTTCCTGAAACATCTAAAAAACAAAGCAACAGAGCCTAGGCCACTTCCACTTATGGTCCTATAGCTTAGGGAAATTAAAATCAAAAAGACACAGCCACCCCAATGTTTGGGACGCCTCTGTTTACAAGAACCTCGTTTACCGTACAAGTTCAATATCACAGAAAGTGAAAAATGGATAAAGAACTTGTGGTACTTACGTACAATGCAGTATCACTCAGCAGTGAAATCTATGCCATCAGGCCCGTAGCAGCACAATGAGTGGATTCAGGTACGATGATTCTAACTGAAATAAGTCACACAGAAAAAGAAACATCATAAGATATCAGTAATACACGGAATGTAAACTTGGCTACACAGGAACTGAATTACAGAACAGAACAGGGTCTCAAATTTAGAAAACCAACTTATGCTTGTTTAAGGGTAAAGGTGAGTTGGGGTGCTGCATAAAACCAGAGATTGAAATGAGCACAGATAAAGTTCCTTAAGCCAAATATGGAATAGACAAGAGCTACTCCTTGCTCAACGAAATGGACTCAACACCGCATATTAAACGCCTAAGAATGTACCTGACTCTTAAGTATCTTAAAACCTATGGATTGCTATGTCTCCGAAAGAGAATCAAGCATGTGTACAGGGACATAAACGCAGCAGTGATAGGATTGGAGAGGTTCGGTGAGCAAATGAAGACCCTTTGAAGTCATATTGCATGGTACCCATTCCACGGGTTTCAACTACCCAGGTTTAAGGTATTCTTCCTTCAGCTAAAACATGCATGTGGAACCTAGAGTATGATCAACCATGTGATCGGGAGACGTGTTCAAATATGTCTCAGTTTTCGTACCCTGGTACTCGGGTGCAACATTCCAGACGCTTTACTAACACTCTCCCGACTTGGAGAGTCAGTCCCTTTAACCTCCTGTTTGGCCCAGTTTGCAATTTCTGCGGAAGATGAACAGGAATAGCGAGAACCAATGAGAGACTAGCTGGAGGTGTCTGGACGGGCAAATTTAACTCTCATTTCCCACCAGGAAGAGGAAATAACCAAAGGCTCAGCGTGCCGTGCCGGAACCAGATTAGGGCCTGAAGCCATCCTGCGGTGTTGCGGCCAGCTCACAAGAAAACGAGTTGAAGAAAGGAGCTCAGGGGCACTGTAATTCACAAACATGCAGAGTTATAAATGACAACTATCGTCCAAAAATATAGTGAAGTAAGGCTGCCAAGAGGACTTGAAAGCGGGGCAGAATTGCAGGAAACCGATTTCAGGAGGTAGACTGGAATTGCATTGAAAGCATAGGAAAAGAGGCAGAACGTCCACAATGATGCACTTGGCCAAAAAGGGCGTATGCGTTTTTTCCTGAATATATTCAGGAAAAAACGCATACGCCCTTTTTGGCCAACCAAGCAAGCTTGCAAAGGAAATCTGCACTACAATGAAGTCTCACTTCCCCCCGGTCAAAAGGGCCATCTGAAAAAAATGTAAAATCCAGAAAGGCAGGACAGGCCATGGAGAACTGGGAGCCTTGTTATGCTGATGGGCGGGATGTAAATTGCCAACAGACACTCGGGAGAAGTGTATGGTGTTTCCTGAAACATCTAAAAAACAAAGCAACAGAGCCTAGGGCACTTCCACTTATGGTCCTATAGCTTAGGGAAATTAAAATCAAAAAGACACAGCCACCCCAATGTTTGGGACGCCTCTGTTTACAAGAACCTCGTTTACCGTACAAGTTCAATATCACAGAAAGTGAAAAATGGATAAAGAACATGTGGTACTTACGTACAATGCAGTATCACTCAGCAGTGAAATCTATGTCATCAGGCCCATAGCAGCACAATGAGTGGATTCAGGTACGATGATTCGAACTGAAATAAGTCACACAGAAAAAGAAACATCATAAGATATCAGTAATACACGGAATGTAAACTTGGCTACACAGGAACTGAATTACAGAACAGAACAGGGTCTCAAATTTAGAAAACCAACTTATGCTTGTTTAAGGGTAAAGGTGAGTTGGGGTGCTGCATAAAACCAGAGATTGAAATGAGCACAGATAAAGTTCCTTAAGCCAAATATGGAATAGACAAGAGCTACTCCTTGCTCAACGAAATGGACTCAACACCGCATATTAAACGCCTAAGAATGTACCTGACTCTTAAGTATCTTAAAACCTATGGATTGCTATGTCTCCGAAAGAGAATCAAGCATGTGTACAGGGACATAAACGCAGCAGTGATAGGATTGGAGAGGTTCGGTGAGCAAATGAAGACCCTTTGAAGTCATATTGCATGGTACCCATTCCACGGGTTTCAACTACCCAGGTTTAAGGTATTCTTCCTTCAGCTAAAACATGCATGTGGAACCTAGAGTATGATCAACCATGTGATCGGGAGACGTGTTCAAATATGTCTCAGTTTTCGTACGCTGGTACTCGGGTGCAACATTCCAGACGCTTTACTAACACTCTCCCGACTTGGAGAGTCAGTCCCTTTAACCTCCTGTTTGGCCCAGTTTGCAATTTCTGCGGAAGATGAACAGGAATAGCGAGAACCAATGAGAGACTAGCTGGAGGTGTCTGGACGGGCAAATTTAACTCTCATTTCCCACCAGGAAGAGGAAATAACCAAAGGCTCAGCGTGCCGTGCCGGAACCAGATTAGGGCCTGAAGCCATCCTGCGGTGTTGCGGCCAGCTCACAAGA
The DNA here is from genome assembly GCF_963455315.2 of Globicephala melas. Classification (NCBI taxonomy): domain Eukaryota; kingdom Metazoa; phylum Chordata; class Mammalia; order Artiodactyla; family Delphinidae; genus Globicephala; species Globicephala melas. The sequence continues at coordinate 25,072 of NW_027207855.1, forward strand.
AAACGAGTTGAAGAAAGGAGCTCAGGGGCACTGTAATTCACAAACCTGCAGAGTTATAAATGACAGCTATCGTCCAAAAATATACTGAAGTAAGGCTGCCAAGAGGACTTGAAAGCGGGGCAGAATTGCAGGAAACCGATTTCAGGAGGTAGACTGGAATTGCATTGAAAGCATAGGAAAAGAGGCAGAACGTCCACAATGATGCACTTGGCCAAAAAGGGCGTATGCGTTTTTTCCTGAATATATTCAGGAAAAAACGCATACGCCCTTTTTGGCCAACCAAGGAAGCTTGCAAAGGAAATCTGCACTACAATGAAGTCTCACTTCCCCCCGGTCAAAAGGGCCATCTGAAAAAAGTGTAAAATCCAGAAAGGCAGGACAGGCCATGGAGAACTGGGAGCCTTGATATGCTGATGGGCGGGATGTAAACTGCCAACTGACACTCGGGAGAAGTGTATGGTGTTTCCTGAAACATCTAAAAAACAAAGCAACAGAGCCTAGGGCACTTCCACTTATGGTCCTATAGCTTAGGGAAATTAAAATCAAAAAGACACAGCCACCCCAATGTTTGGGACGCCTCTGTTTACAAGAACCTCGTTTACCGTACAAGTTCAATATCACAGAAAGTGAAAAATGGATAAAGAACTTGTGGTACTTACGTACAATGCAGTATCACTCAGCAGTGAAATCTATGTCATCAGGCCCGTAGCAGCACAATGAGTGGATTCAGGTACGATGATTCTAACTGAAATAAGTCACACAGAAAAAGAAACATCATAAGATATCAGTAATACACGGAATGTAAACTTGGCTACACAGGAACTGAATTACAGAACAGAACAGGGTCTCAAATTTAGAAAACCAACTTATGCTTGTTTAAGGGTAAAGGTGAGTTGGGGTGCTGCATAAAACCAGAGATTGAAATGAGCACAGATAAAGTTCCTTAAGCCAAATATGGAATAGACAAGAGCTACTCCTTGCTCAACGAAATGGACTCAACACCGCATATTAAACGCCTAAGAATGTACCTGACTCTTAAGTATCTTAAAACCTATGGATTGCTATGTCTCCGAAAGAGAATCAAGCATGTGTACAGGGACATAAACGCAGCAGTGATAGGATTGGAGAGGTTCGGTGAGCAAATGAAGACCCTTTGAAGTCATATTGCATGGTACCCATTCCACGGGTTTCAACTACCCAGGTTTAAGGTATTCTTCCTTCAGCTAAAACATGCATGTGGAACCTAGAGTATGATCAACCATGTGATCGGGAGACGTGTTCAAATATGTCTCAGTTTTCGTACCCTGGTACTCGGGTGCAACATTCCAGACGCTTTACTAACACTCTCCCGACTTGGAGAGTCTGTCCCTTTAACCTCCTGTTTGGCCCAGTTTGCAATTTCTGCGGAAGATGAACAGGAATAGCGAGAACCAATGAGAGACTAGCTGGAGGTGTCTGGACGGGCAAATTTAACTCTCATTTCCCACCAGGAAGAGGAAATAACCAAAGGCTCAGCGTGCCGTGCCGGAACCAGATTAGGGCCTGAAGCCATCCTGCGGTGTTGCGGCCAGCTCACAAGAAAACGAGTTGAAGAAAGGAGCTCAGGGGCACTGTAATTCACAAACCTGCAGAGTTATAAATGACAACTATCGTCCAAAAATATACTGAAGTAAGGCTGCCAAGACGACTTGAAAGCGGGGCAGAATTGCAGGAAACCGATTTCAGGAGGTAGACTGGAATTGCATTGAAAGCATAGGAAAAGAGGCAGAACGTCCACAATGATGCACTTGGCCAAAAAGGGCGTATGCGTTTTTTCCTGAATATATTCAGGAAAAAACGCATACGCCCTTTTTGGCCAACCAAGCAAGCTTGCAAAGGAAATCTGCACTACAATGAAGTCTCACTTCCCCCCGGTCAAAAGGGCCATCTGAAAAAAGTGTAAAATCCAGAAAGGCAGGACAGGCCATGGAGAACTGGGAGCCTTGTTATGCTGATGGGCGGGTTGTAAACTGCCAACAGACACTCGGGAGAAGTGTATGGTGTTTCCTGAAACATCTAAAAAACAAAGCAACAGAGGCTAGGGCACTTCCACTTATGGTCCTATAGCTTAGGGAAATTAAAATCAAAAAGACACAGCCACCCCAATGTTTGGGACGCCTCTGTTTACAAGAACCTCGTTTACCGTACAAGTTCAATATCACAGAAAGTGAAAAATGGATAAAGAACTTGTGGTACTTACGTACAATGCAGTATCACTCAGCAGTGAAATCTATGTCATCAGGCCCGTAGCAGCACAATGAGTGGATTCAGGTACGATGATTCTAACTGAAATAAGTCACACAGAAAAAGAAACATCATAAGATATCAGTAATACACGGAATGTAAACTTGGCTACACAGGAACTGAATTACAGAACAGAACAGGGTCTCAAATTTAGAAAACCAACTTATGCTTGTTTAAGGGTAAAGGTGAGTTGGGGTGCTGCATAAAACCAGAGATTGAAATGAGCACAGATAAAGTTCCTTAAGCCAAATATGGAATAGACAAGAGCTACTCCTTGCTCAACGAAATGGACTCAACACCCCATATTAAACGCCTAAGAATGTACCTGACTCTTAAGTATCTTAAAACCTATGGATTGCTATGTCTCCGAAAGAGAATCAAGCATGTGTACAGGGACATAAACGCAGCAGTGATAGGATTGGAGAGGTTCGGTGAGCAAATGAAGACCCTTTGAAGTCATATTGCATGGTACCCATTCCACGGGTTTCAACTACCCAGGTTTAAGGTATTCTTCCTTCAGCTAAAACATGCATGTGGAACCTAGAGTATGATCAACCATGTGATCGGGAGACGTGTTCAAATATGTCTCAGTTTTCGTACCCTGGTACTCGGGTGCAACATTCCAGACGCTTTACTAACACTCTCCCGACTTGGAGAGTCAGTCCCTTTAACCTCCTGTTTGGCCCAGTTTGCAATTTCTGCGGAAGATGAACAGGAATAGCGAGAACCAATGAGAGACTAGCTGGAGGTGTCTGGACGGGCAAATTTAACTCTCATTTCCCACCAGGAAGAGGAAATAACCAAAGGCTCAGCATGCCGTGCCGGAACCAGATTAGGGCCTGAAGCCATCCTGCGGTGTTGCGGCCAGCTCACAAGAAAACGAGTTGAAGAAAGGAGCTCAGGGGCACTGTAATTCACAAACCTGCAGAGTTATAAATGACAGCTATCGTCCAAAAATATACTGAAGTAAGGCTGCCAAGAGGACTTGAAAGCGGGGCAGAATTGCAGGAAACCGATTTCAGGAGGTAGACTGGAATTGCATTGAAAGCATAGGAAAAGAGGCAGAACGTCCACAATGATGCACTTGGCCAAAAAGGGCGTATGCGTTTTTTCCTGAATATATTCAGGAAAAAACGCATACGCCCTTTTTGGCCAACCAAGGAAGCTTGCAAAGGAAATCTGCACTACAATGAAGTCTCACTTCCCCCCGGTCAAAAGGGCCATCTGAAAAAAGTGTAAAATCCAGAAAGGCAGGACAGGCCATGGAGAACTGGGAGCCTTGATATGCTGATGGGCGGGATGTAAACTGCCAACTGACACTCGGGAGAAGTGTATGGTGTTTCCTGAAACATCTAAAAAACAAAGCAACAGAGCCTAGGGCACTTCCACTTATGGTCCTATAGCTTAGGGAAATTAAAATCAAAAAGACACAGCCACCCCAATGTTTGGGACGCCTCTGTTTACAAGAACCTCGTTTACCGTACAAGTTCAATATCACAGAAAGTGAAAAATGGATAAAGAACTTGTGGTACTTACGTACAATGCAGTATCACTCAGCAGTGAAATCTATGTCATCAGGCCCGTAGCAGCACAATGAGTGGATTCAGGTACGATGATTCTAACTGAAATAAGTCACACAGAAAAAGAAACATCATAAGATATCAGTAATACACGGAATGTAAACTTGGCTACACAGGAACTGAATTACAGAACAGAACAGGGTCTCAAATTTAGAAAACCAACTTATGCTTGTTTAAGGGTAAAGGTGAGTTGGGGTGCTGCATAAAACCAGAGATTGAAATGAGCACAGATAAAGTTCCTTAAGCCAAATATGGAATAGACAAGAGCTACTCCTTGCTCAACGAAATGGACTCAACACCGCATATTAAACGCCTAAGAATGTACCTGACTCTTAAGTATCTTAAAACCTATGGATTGCTATGTCTCCGAAAGAGAATCAAGCATGTGTACAGGGACATAAACGCAGCAGTGATAGGATTGGAGAGGTTCGGTGAGCAAATGAAGACCCTTTGAAGTCATATTGCATGGTACCCATTCCACGGGTTTCAACTACCCAGGTTTAAGGTATTCTTCCTTCAGCTAAAACATGCATGTGGAACCTAGAGTATGATCAACCATGTGATCGGGAGACGTGTTCAAATATGTCTCAGTTTTCGTACCCTGGTACTCGGGTGCAACATTCCAGACGCTTTACTAACACTCTCCCGACTTGGAGAGTCTGTCCCTTTAACCTCCTGTTTGGCCCAGTTTGCAATTTCTGCGGAAGATGAACAGGAATAGCGAGAACCAATGAGAGACTAGCTGGAGGTGTCTGGACGGGCAAATTTAACTCTCATTTCCCACCAGGAAGAGGAAATAACCAAAGGCTCAGCGTGCCGTGCCGGAACCAGATTAGGGCCTGAAGCCATCCTGCGGTGTTGCGGCCAGCTCACAAGAAAACGAGTTGAAGAAAGGAGCTCAGGGGCACTGTAATTCACAAACCTGCAGAGTTATAAATGACAACTATCGTCCAAAAATATACTGAAGTAAGGCTGCCAAGACGACTTGAAAGCGGGGCAGAATTGCAGGAAACCGATTTCAGGAGGTAGACTGGAATTGCATTGAAAGCATAGGAAAAGAGGCAGAACGTCCACAATGATGCACTTGGCCAAAAAGGGCGTATGCGTTTTTTCCTGAATATATTCAGGAAAAAACGCATACGCCCTTTTTGGCCAACCAAGCAAGCTTGCAAAGGAAATCTGCACTACAATGAAGTCTCACTTCCCCCCGGTCAAAAGGGCCATCTGAAAAAAGTGTAAAATCCAGAAAGGCAGGACAGGCCATGGAGAACTGGGAGCCTTGTTATGCTGATGGGCGGGTTGTAAACTGCCAACAGACACTCGGGAGAAGTGTATGGTGTTTCCTGAAACATCTAAAAAACAAAGCAACAGAGGCTAGGGCACTTCCACTTATGGTCCTATAGCTTAGGGAAATTAAAATCAAAAAGACACAGCCACCCCAATGTTTGGGACGCCTCTGTTTACAAGAACCTCGTTTACCGTACAAGTTCAATATCACAGAAAGTGAAAAATGGATAAAGAACTTGTGGTACTTACGTACAATGCAGTATCACTCAGCAGTGAAATCTATGTCATCAGGCCCGTAGCAGCACAATGAGTGGATTCAGGTACGATGATTCTAACTGAAATAAGTCACACAGAAAAAGAAACATCATAAGATATCAGTAATACACGGAATGTAAACTTGGCTACACAGGAACTGAATTACAGAACAGAACAGGGTCTCAAATTTAGAAAACCAACTTATGCTTGTTTAAGGGTAAAGGTGAGTTGGGGTGCTGCATAAAACCAGAGATTGAAATGAGCACAGATAAAGTTCCTTAAGCCAAATATGGAATAGACAAGAGCTACTCCTTGCTCAACGAAATGGACTCAACACCGCATATTAAACGCCTAAGAATGTACCTGACTCTTAAGTATCTTAAAACCTATGGATTGCTATGTCTCCGAAAGAGAATCAAGCATGTGTACAGGGACATAAACGCAGCAGTGATAGGATTGGAGAGGTTCGGTGAGCAAATGAAGACCCTTTGAAGTCATATTGCATGGTACCCATTCCACGGGTTTCAACTACCCAGGTTTAAGGTATTCTTCCTTCAGCTAAAACATGCATGTGGAACCTAGAGTATGATCAACCATGTGATCGGGAGACGTGTTCAAATATGTCTCAGTTTTCGTACCCTGGTACTCGGGTGCAACATTCCAGACGCTTTACTAACACTCTCCCGACTTGGAGAGTCAGTCCCTTTAACCTCCTGTTTGGCCCAGTTTGCAATTTCTGCGGAAGATGAACAGGAATAGCGAGAACCAATGAGAGACTAGCTGGAGGTGTCTGGACGGGCAAATTTAACTCTCATTTCCCACCAGGAAGAGGAAATAACCAAAGGCTCAGCGTGCCGTGCCGGAACCAGATTAGGGCCTGAAGCCATCCTGCGGTGTTGCGGCCAGCTCACAAGAAAGCGAGTTGAAGAAAGGAGCTCAGGGGCACTGTAATTCACAAACCTGCAGAGTTATAAATGACAGCTATCGTCCAAAAATATACTGAAGTAAGGCTGCCAAGAGGACTTGAAAGCGGGGCAGAATTGCAGGAAACCGATTTCAGGAGGTAGACTGGAATTGCATTGAAAGCATAGGAAAAGAGGCAGAACGTCCACAATGATGCACTTGGCCAAAAAGGGCGTATGCGTTTTTTCCTGAATATATTCAGGAAAAAACGCATACGCCCTTTTTGGCCAACCAAGCAAGGTTGCAAAGGAAATCTGCACTACAATGAAGTCTCACTTCCCCCCGGTCAAAAGGGCCATCTGAAAAAAGTGTAAAATCCAGAAAGGCAGGACAGGCCATGGAGAACTGGAAGCCTTGTTATGCTGATGGGCGGGATGTAAACTGCCAACAGACACTCGGGAGAAGTGTATGGTGTTTCCTGAAACATCTAAAAAACAAAGCAACAGAGCCTAGGGCACTTCCACTTATGGTCCTATAGCTTAGGGAAATTAAAATCAAAAAGACACAGCCACCCCAATGTTTGGGACGCCTCTGTTTACAAGAACCTCGTTTACCGTACAAGTTCAATATCACAGAAAGTGAAAAATGGATAAAGAACTTGTGGTACTTACGTACAATGCAGTATCACTCAGCAGTGAAATCTATGTCATCAGGCCCGTAGCAGCACAATGAGTGGATTCAGGTACGATGATTCTAACTGAAATAAGTCACACAGAAAAAGAAACATCATAAGATATCAGTAATACACGGAATGTAAACTTGGCTACACAGGAACTGAATTACAGAACAGAACAGGGTCTCAAATTTAGAAAACCAACTTATGCTTGTTTAAGGGTAAAGGTGAGTTGGGGTGCTGCATAAAACCAGAGATTGAAATGAGCACAGATAAAGTTCCTTAAGCCAAATATGGAATAGACAAGAGCTACTCCTTGCTCAACGAAATGGACTCAACACCCCATATTAAACGCCTAAGAATGTACCTGACTCTTAAGTATCTTAAAACCTATGGATTGCTATGTCTCCGAAAGAGAATCAAGCATGTGTACAGGGACATAAACGCAGCAGTGATAGGATTGGAGAGGTTCGGTGAGCAAATGAAGACCCTTTGAAGTCATATTGCATGGTACCCATTCCACGGGTTTCAACTACCCAGGTTTAAGGTATTCTTCCTTCAGCTAAAACATGCATGTGGAACCTAGAGTATGATCAACCATGTGATCGGGAGACGTGTTCAAATATGTCTCAGTTTTCGTACCCTGGTACTCGGGTGCAACATTCCAGACGCTTTACTAACACTCTCCCGACTTGGAGAGTCAGTCCCTTTAACCTCCTGTTTGGCCCAGTTTGCAATTTCTGCGGAAGATGAACAGGAATAGCGAGAACCAATGAGAGACTAGCTGGAGGTGTCTGGACGGGCAAATTTAACTCTCATTTCCCACCAGGAAGAGGAAATAACCAAAGGCTCAGCGTGCCGTGCCGGAACCAGATTAGGGCCTGAAGCCATCCTGCGGTGTTGCGGCCAGCTCACAAGAAAACGAGTTGAAGAAAGGAGCTCAGGGGCACTGTAATTCACAAACCTGCAGAGTTATAAATGACAACTATCGTCCAAAAATATACTGAAGTAAGGCTGCCAAGAGGACTTGAAAGCGGGGCAGAATTGCAGGAAACCGATTTCAGGAGGTAGACTGGATTTGCATTGAAAGCATAGGAAAAGAGGCAGAACGTCCACAATAATGCACTTGGCCAAAAAGGGCGTATACGTTTTTTCCTGAATATATTCAGGAAAAAACGCATACGCCCTTTTTGGCCAACCAAGCAAGCTTGCAAAGGAAATCTGCACTACAATGAAGTCTCACTTCCCCCCGGTCAAAAGGGCCATCTGAAAAAAGTGTAAAATCCAGAAAGGCAGGACAGGCCATGGAGAACTGGGAGCCTTGTTATGCTGATGGGCGGGATGTAAACTGCCAACAGACACTCGGGAGAAGTGTATGGTGTTTCCTGAAACATCTAAAAAACAAAGCAACAGAGCCTAGGGCACTTCCACTTATGGTCCTATAGCTTAGGGAAATTAAAATCAAAAAGACACAGCCACCCCAATGTTTGGGACGCCTCTGTTTACAAGAACCTCGTTTACCGTACAAGTTCAATATCACAGAAAGTGAAAAATGGATAAAGAACTTGTGGTACTTACGTACAATGCAGTATCACTCAGCAGTGAAATCTATGTCATCAGGCCCGTAGCAGCACAATGAGTGGATTCAGGTACGATGATTCTAACTGAAATAAGTCACACAGAAAAAGAAACATCATAAGATATCAGTAATACACGGAATGTAAACTTGGCTACACAGGAACTGAATTACAGAACAGAACAGGGTCTCAAATTTAGAAAACCAACTTATGCTTGTTTAAGGGTAAAGGTGAGTTGGGGTGCTGCATAAAACCAGAGATTGAAATGAGCACAGATAAAGTTCCTTAAGCCAAATATGGAATAGACAAGAGCTACTCCTTGCTCAACGAAATGGACTCAACACCGCATATTAAACGCCTAAGAATGTACCTGACTCTTAAGTATCTTAAAACCTATGGATTGCTATGTCTCCGAAAGAGAATCAAGCATGTGTACAGGGACATAAACGCAGCAGTGATAGGATTGGAGAGGTTCGGTGAGCAAATGAAGACCCTTTGAAGTCATATTGCATGGTACCCATTCCACGGGTTTCAACTACCCAGGTTTAAGGTATTCTTCCTTCAGCTAAAACATGCATGTGGAACCTAGAGTATGATCAACCATGTGATCGGGAGACGTGTTCAAATATGTCTCAGTTTTCGTACCCTGGTACTCGGGTGCAACATTGCAGACGCTTTACTAACACTCTCCCGACTTGGAGAGTCAGTCCCTTTAACCTCCTGTTTGGCCCAGTTTGCAATTTCTGCGGAAGATGAACAGGAATAGCGAGAACCAATGAGAGACTAGCTGGAGGTGTCTGGACGGGCAAATTTAACTCTCATTTCCCACCAGGAAGAGGAAATAACCAAAGGCTCAGCATGCCGTGCCGGAACCAGATTAGGGCCTGAAGCCATCCTGCGGTTTTGCGGCCAGCTCACAAGAAAGCGAGTTGAAGAAAGGAGCTCAGGGGCACTGTAATTCACAAACCTGCAGAGTTATAAATGACAACTATCGTCCAAAAATATACTGAAGTAAGGCTGCCAAGAGGACTTGAAAGCGGGGCAGAATTGCAGGAAACCGATTTCAGGAGGTAGACTGGAATTGCATTGAAAGCATAGGAAAAGAGGCAGAACGTCCACAATGATGCACTTGGCCAAAAAGGACATATGCGTTTTTTCCTGAATATATTCAGGAAAAAACGCATACGCCCTTTTTGGCCAACCAAGCAAGCTTGCAAAGGAAATCTGCACTACAATGAAGTCTCACTTCCCCCCGGTCAAAAGGGCCATCTGAAAAAAGTGTAAAATCCAGAAAGGCAGGACAGGCCATGGAGAACTGGGAGCCTTGTTATGCTGATGGGCGGGATGTAAACTGCCAACAGACACTCGGGAGAAGTGTATGGTGTTTCCTGAAACATCTAAAAAACAAAGCAACAGAGCCTAGGGCACTTCCACTTATGGTCCTATAGCTTAGGGAAATTAAAATCAAAAAGACACAGCCACCCCAATGTTTGGGACGCCTCTGTTTACAAGAACCTCGTTTACCGTACAAGTTCAATATCACAGAAAGTGAAAAATGGATAAAGAACTTGTGGTACTTACGTACAATGCAGTATCACTCAGCAGTGAAATCTATGTCATCAGGCCCGTAGCAGCACAATGAGTGGATTCAGGTACGATGATTCTAACTGAAATAAGTCACACAGAAAAAGAAACATCATAAGATATCAGTAATACACGGAATGTAAACTTGGCTACACAGGAACTGAATTACAGAACAGAACAGGGTCTCAAATTTAGAAAACCAACTTATGCTTGTTTAAGGGTAAAGGTGAGTTGGGGTGCTGCATAAAACCAGAGATTGAAATGAGCACATCTAAAGTTCCTTAAGCCAAATATGGAATAGACAAGAGCTACTCCTTGCTCAACGAAATGGACTCAACACCGCATATTAAACGCCTAAGAATGTACCTGACTCTTAAGTATCTTAAAACCTATGGATTGCTATGTCTCCGAAAGAGAATCAAGCATGTGTACAGGGACATAAACGCAGCAGTGATAGGATTGGAGAGGTTCGGTGAGCAAATGAAGACCCTTTGAAGTCATATTGCATGGTACCCATTCCACGGGTTTCAACTACCCAGGTTTAAGGTATTCTTCCTTCAGCTAAAACATGCATGTGGAACCTAGAGTATGATCAACCATGTGATCGGGAGACGTGTTCAAATATGTCTCAGTTTTCGTACCCTGGTACTCGGGTGCAACATTGCAGACGCTTTACTAACACTCTCCCGACTTGGAGAGTCAGTCCCTTTAACCTCCTGTTTGGCCCAGTTTGCAATTTCTGCGGAAGATGAACAGGAATAGCGAGAACCAATGAGAGACTAGCTGGAGGTGTCTGGACGGGCAAATTTAACTCTCATTTCCCACCAGGAAGAGGAAATAACCAAAGGCTCAGCGTGCCGTGCCGGAACCAGATTAGGGCCTGAAGCCATCCTGCGGTGTTGCGGCCAGCTCACAAGAAAACGAGTTGAAGAAAGGAGCTCAGGGGCACTGTAATTCACAAACCTGCAGAGTTATAAATGACAACTATCGTCCAAAAATATACTGAAGTAAGGCTGCCAAGAGGACTTGAAAGCGGGGCAGAATTGCAGGAAACCGATTTCAGGAGGTAGACTGGAATTGCATTGAAAGCATAGGAAAAGAGGCAGAACGTCCACAATGATGCACTTGGCCAAAAAGGGCGTATGCGTTTTTTCCTGAATATATTCAGGAAAAAACGCATACGCCCTTTTTGGCCAACCAAGCAAGCTTGCAAAGGAAATCTGCACTACAATGAAGTCTCACTTCCCCCCGGTCAAAAGGGCCATCTGAAAAAAGTGTAAAATCCAGAAAGGCAGGACAGGCCATGGAGAACTGGGAGCCTTGTTATGCTGATGGGCGGGATGTAAACTGCCAACAGACACTCGGGAGAAGTGTATGGTGTTTCCTGAAACATCTAAAAAACAAAGCAACAGAGCCTAGGGCACTTCCACTTATGGTCCTATAGCTTAGGGAAATTAAAATCAAAAAGACACAGCCACCCCAATGTTTGGGACGCCTCTGTTTACAAGAACCTCGTTTACCGTACAAGTTCAATATCACAGAAAGTGAAAAATGGATAAAGAACTTGTGGTACTTACGTACAATGCAGTATCACTCAGCAGTGAAATCTATGTCATCAGGCCCGTAGCAGCACAATGAGTGGATTCAGGTACGATGATTCTAACTGAAATAAGTCACACAGAAAAAGAAACATCATAAGATATCAGTAATACACGGAATGTAAACTTGGCTACACAGGAACTGAATTACAGAACAGAACAGGGTCTCAAATTTAGAAAACCAACTTATGCTTGTTTAAGGGTAAAGGTGAGTTGGGGTGCTGCATAAAACCAGAGATTGAAATGAGCACAGATAAAGTTCCTTAAGCCAAATATGGAATAGACAAGAGCTACTCCTTGCTCAACGAAATGGACTCAACACCGCATATTAAACGCCTAAGAATGTACCTGACTCTTAAGTATCTTAAAACCTATGGATTGCTATGTCTCCGAAAGAGAATCAAGCATGTGTACAGGGACATAAACGCAGCAGTGATAGGATTGGAGAGGTTCGGTGAGCAAATGAAGACCCTTTGAAGTCATATTGCATGGTACCCATTCCACGGGTTTCAACTACCCAGGTTTAAGGTATTCTTCCTTCAGCTAAAACATGCATGTGGAACCTAGAGTATGATCAACCATGTGATCGGGAGACGTGTTCAAATATGTCTCAGTTTTCGTACCCTGGTACTCGGGTGCAACATTCCAGACGCTTTACTAACACTCTCCCGACTTGGAGAGTCAGTCCCTTTAACCTCCTGTTTGGCCCAGTTTGCAATTTCTGCGGAAGATGAACAGGAATAGCGAGAACCAATGAGAGACTAGCTGGAGGTGTCTGGACGGGCAAATTTAACTCTCATTTCCCACCAGGAAGAGGAAATAACCAAAGGCTCAGCGTGCCGTGCCGGAACCAGATTAGGGCCTGAAGCCATCCTGCGGTGTTGCGGCCAGCTCACAAGAAAACGAGTTGAAGAAAGGAGCTCAGGGGCACTGTAATTCACAAACCTGCAGAGTTATAAATGACAACTATCGTCCAAAAATATACTGAAGTAAGGCTGCCAAGAGGACTTGAAAGCGGGGCAGAATTGCAGGAAACCGATTTCAGGAGGTAGACTGGAATTGCATTGAAAGCATAGGAAAAGAGGCAGAACGTCCACAATGATGCACTTGGCCAAAAAGGGCGTATGCGTTTTTTCCTGAATATATTCAGGAAAAAACGCATACGCCCTTTTTGGCCAACCAAGCAAGCTTGCAAAGGAAATCTGCACTACAATGAAGTCTCACTTCCCCCCGGTCAAAAGGGCCATCTGAAAAAAGTGTAAAATCCAGAAAGGCAGGACAGGCCATGGAGAACTGGGAGCCTTGTTATGCTGATGGGCGGGATGTAAACTGCCAACAGACACTCGGGAGAAGTGTATGGTGTTTCCTGAAACATCTAAAAAACAAAGCAACAGAGCCTAGGGCACTTCCACTTATGGTCCTATAGCTTAGGGAAATTAAAATCAAAAAGACACAGCCACCCCAATGTTTGGGACGCCTCTGTTTACAAGAACCTCGTTTACCGTACAAGTTCAATATCACAGAAAGTGAAAAATGGATAAAGAACTTGTGGTACTTACGTACAATGCAGTATCACTCAGCAGTGAAATCTATGTCATCAGGCCCGTAGCAGCACAATGAGTGGATTCAGGTACGATGATTCTAACTGAAATAAGTCACACAGAAAAAGAAACATCATAAGATATCAGTAATACACGGAATGTAAACTTGGCTACACAGGAACTGAATTACAGAACAGAACAGGGTCTCAAATTTAGAAAACCAACTTATGCTTGTTTAAGGGTAAAGGTGAGTTGGGGTGCTGCATAAAACCAGAGATTGAAATGAGCACAGATAAAGTTCCTTAAGCCAAATATGGAATAGACAAGAGCTACTCCTTGCTCAACGAAATGGACTCAACACCGCATATTAAACGCCTAAGAATGTACCTGACTCTTAAGTATCTTAAAACCTATGGATTGCTATGTCTCCGAAAGAGAATCAAGCATGTGTACAGGGACATAAACGCAGCAGTGATAGGATTGGAGAGGTTCGGTGAGCAAATGAAGACCCTTTGAAGTCATATTGCATGGTACCCATTCCACGGGTTTCAACTACCCAGGTTTAAGGTATTCTTCCTTCAGCTAAAACATGCATGTGGAACCTAGAGTATGATCAACCATGTGATCGGGAGACGTGTTCAAATATGTCTCAGTTTTCGTACCCTGGTACTCGGGTGCAACATTCCAGACGCTTTACTAACACTCTCCCGACTTGGAGAGTCAGTCCCTTTAACCTCCTGTTTGGCCCAGTTTGCAATTTCTGCGGAAGATGAACAGGAATAGCGAGAACCAATGAGAGACTAGCTGGAGGTGTCTGGACGGGCAAATTTAACTCTCATTTCCCACCAGGAAGAGGAAATAACCAAAGGCTCAGCGTGCCGTGCCGGAACCAGATTAGGGCCTGAAGCCATCCTGCGGTGTTGCGGCCAGCTCACAAGAAAACGAGTTGAAGAAAGGAGCTCAGGGGCACTGTAATTCACAAACCTGCAGAGTTATAAATGACAACTATCGTCCAAAAATATACTGAAGTAAGGCTGCCAAGAGGACTTGAAAGCGGGGCAGAATTGCAGGAAACCGATTTCAGGAGGTAGACTGGAATTGCATTGAAAGCATAGGAAAAGAAGCAGAACGTCCACAATGATGCACTTGGCCAAAAAGGGCGTATGCGTTTTTTCCTGAATATATTCAGGAAAAAACGCATACGCCCTTTTTGGCCAACCAAGCAAGCTTGCAAAGGAAATCTGCACTACAATGAAGTCTCACTTCCCCCCGGTCAAAAGGGCCATCTGAAAAAAGTGTAAAATCCAGAAAGGCAGGACAGGCCATGGAGAACTGGGAGCCTTGTTATGCTGATGGGCGGGATGTAAACTGCCAACAGACACTCGGGAGAAGTGTATGGTGTTTCCTGAAACATCTAAAAAACAAAGCAACAGAGCCTAGGGCACTTCCACTTATGGTCCTATAGCTTAGGGAAATTAAAATCAAAAAGACACAGCCACCCCAATGTTTGGGACGCCTCTGTTTACAAGAACCTCGTTTACCGTACAAGTTCAATATCACAGAAAGTGAAAAATGGATAAAGAACTTGTGGTACTTACGTACAATGCAGTATCACTCAGCAGTGAAATCTATGTCATCAGGCCCGTAGCAGCACAATGAGTGGATTCAGGTACGATGATTCTAACTGAAATAAGTCACACAGAAAAAGAAACATCATAAGATATCAGTAATACACGGAATGTAAACTTGGCTACACAGGAACTGAATTACAGAACAGAACAGGGTCTCAAATTTAGAAAACCAACTTATGCTTGTTTAAGGGTAAAGGTGAGTTGGGGTGCTGCATAAAACCAGAGATCGAAATGAGCACAGATAAAGTTCCTTAAGCCAAATATGGAATAGACAAGAGCTACTCCTTGCTCAACGAAATGGACTCAACACCGCATATTAAACGCCTAAGAATGTACCTGACTCTTAAGTATCTTAAAACCTATGGATTGCTATGTCTCCGAAAGAGAATCAAGCATGTGTACAGGGACATAAACGCAGCAGTGATAGGATTGGAGAGGTTTGGTGAGCAAATGAAGACCCTTTGAAGTCATATTGCATGGTACCCATGCCACGGGTTTCAACTACCCAGGTTTAAGGTATTCTTCCTTCAGCTAAAACATGCATGTGGAACCTAGAGTATGATCAACCATGTGATCGGGAGACGTGTTCAAATATGTCTCAGTTTTCGTACCCTGGTACTCGGGTGCAACATTCCAGACGCTTTACTAACACTCTCCCGACTTGGAGAGTCAGTCCCTTTAACCTCCTGTTTGGCCCAGTTTGCAATTTCTGCGGAAGATGAACAGGAATAGCGAGAACCAATGAGAGACTAGCTGGAGGTGTCTGGACGGGCAAATTTAACTCTCATTTCCCACCAGGAAGAGGAAATAACCAAAGGCTCAGCGTGCCGTGCCGGAACCAGATTAGGGCCTGAAGCCATCCTGCGGTGTTGCGGCCAGCTCACAAGAAAGCGAGTTGAAGAAAGGAGCTCAGGGGCACTGTAATTCACAAACCTGCAGAGTTATAAATGACAGCTATCGTCCAAAAATATACTGAAGTAAGGCTGCCAAGAGGACTTGAAAGCGGGGCAGAATTGCAGGAAACCGATTTCAGGAGGTAGACTGGAATTGCATTGAAAGCATAGGAAAAGAGGCAGAACGTCCACAATGATGCACTTGGCCAAAAAGGGCGTATGCGTTTTTTCCTGAATATATTCAGGAAAAAACGCATACGCCCTTTTTGGCCAACCAAGCAAGCTTGCAAAGGAAATCTGCACTACAATGAAGTCTCACTTCCCCCCGGTCAAAAGGGCCATCTGAAAAAAGTGTAAAATCCAGAAAGGCAGGACAGGCCATGGAGAACTGGGAGCCTTGTTATGCTGATGGGCGGGATGTAAACTGCCAACTGACACTCGGGAGAAGTGTATGGTGTTTCCTGAAACATCTAAAAAACAAAGCAACAGAGCCTAGGGCACTTCCACTTATGGTCCTATAGCTTAGGGAAATTAAAATCAAAAAGACACAGCCACCCCAATGTTTGGGACGCCTCTGTTTACAAGAACCTCGTTTACCGTACAAGTTCAATATCACAGAAAGTGAAAAATGGATAAAGAACTTGTGGTACTTACGTACAATGCAGTATCACTCAGCAGTGAAATCTATGTCATCAGGCCCGTAGCAGCACAATGAGTGGATTCAGGTACGATGATTCTAACTGAAATAAGTCACACAGAAAAAGAAACATCATAAGATATCAGTAATACACGGAATGTAAACTTGGCTACACAGGAACTGAATTACAGAACAGAACAGGGTCTCAAATTTAGAAAACCAACTTATGCTTGTTTAAGGGTAAAGGTGAGTTGGGGTGCTGCATAAAACCAGAGATCGAAATGAGCACAGATAAAGTTCCTTAAGCCAAATATGGAATAGACAAGAGCTACTCCTTGCTCAACGAAATGGACTCAACACCGCATATTAAACGCCTAAGAATGTACCTGACTCTTAAGTATCTTAAAACCTATGGATTGCTATGTCTCCGAAAGAGAATCAAGCATGTGTACAGGGACATAAACGCAGCAGTGATAGGATTGGAGAGGTTCGGTGAGCAAATGAAGACCCTTTGAAGTCATATTGCATGGTACCCATGCCACGGGTTTCAACTACCCAGGTTTAAGGTATTCTTCCTTCAGCTAAAACATGCATGTGGAACCTAGAGTATGATCAACCATGTGATCGGGAGACGTGTTCAAATATGTCTCAGTTTTCGTACCCTGGTACTCGGGTGCAACATTCCAGACGCTTTACTAACACTCTCCCGACTTGGAGAGTCAGTCCCTTTAACCTCCTGTTTGGCCCAGTTTGCAATTTCTGCGGAAGATGAACAGGAATAGCGAGAACCAATGAGAGACTAGCTGGAGGTGTCTGGACGGGCAAATTTAACTCTCATTTCCCACCAGGAAGAGGAAATAACCAAAGGCTCAGCGTGCCGTGCCGGAACCAGATTAGGGCCTGAAGCCATCCTGCGGTGTTGCGGCCAGCTCACAAGAAAGCGAGTTGAAGAAAGGAGCTCAGGGGCACTGTAATTCACAAACCTGCAGAGTTATAAATGACAGCTATCGTCCAAAAATATACTGAAGTAAGGCTGCCAAGAGGACTTGAAAGCGGGGCAGAATTGCAGGAAACCGATTTCAGGAGGTAGACTGGAATTGCATTGAAAGCATAGGAAAAGAGGCAGAACGTCCACAATGATGCACTTGGCCAAAAAGGGCGTATGCGTTTTTTCCTGAATATATTCAGGAAAAAACGCATACGCCCTTTTTGGCCAACCAAGCAAGCTTGCAAAGGAAATCTGCACTACAATGAAGTCTCACTTCCCCCCGGTCAAAAGGGCCATCTGAAAAAAGTGTAAAATCCAGAAAGGCAGGACAGGCCATGGAGAACTGGGAGCCTTGTTATGCTGATGGGCGGGATGTAAACTGCCAACTGACACTCGGGAGAAGTGTATGGTGTTTCCTGAAACATCTAAAAAACAAAGCAACAGAGCCTAGGGCACTTCCACTTATGGTCCTATAGCTTAGGGAAATTAAAATCAAAAAGACACAGCCACCCCAATGTTTGGGACGCCTCTGTTTACAAGAACCTCGTTTACCGTACAAGTTCAATATCACAGAAAGTGAAAAATGGATAAAGAACTTGTGGTACTTACGTACAATGCAGTATCACTCAGCAGTGAAATCTATGTCATCAGGCCCGTAGCAGCACAATGAGTGGATTCAGGTACGATGATTCTAACTGAAATAAGTCACACAGAAAAAGAAACATCATAAGATATCAGTAATACACGGAATGTAAACTTGGCTACACAGGAACTGAATTACAGAACAGAACAGGGTCTC
Source organism: Globicephala melas (assembly GCF_963455315.2). Classification (NCBI taxonomy): domain Eukaryota; kingdom Metazoa; phylum Chordata; class Mammalia; order Artiodactyla; family Delphinidae; genus Globicephala; species Globicephala melas. The sequence continues at coordinate 43,301 of NW_027207855.1, forward strand.
AAATTTAGAAAACCAACTTATGCTTGTTTAAGGGTAAAGGTGAGTTGGGGTGCTGCATAAAACCAGAGATTGAAATGAGCACAGATAAAGTTCCTTAAGCCAAATATGGAATAGACAAGAGCTACTCCTTGCTCAACGAAATGGACTCAACACCGCATATTAAACGCCTAAGAATGTACCTGACTCTTAAGTATCTTAAAACCTATGGATTGCTATGTCTCCGAAAGAGAATCAAGCATGTGTACAGGGACATAAACGCAGCAGTGATAGGATTGGAGAGGTTCGGTGAGCAAATGAAGACCCTTTGAAGTCATATTGCATGGTACCCATGCCACGGGTTTCAACTACCCAGGTTTAAGGTATTCTTCCTTCAGCTAAAACATGCATGTGGAACCTAGAGTATGATCAACCATGTGATCGGGAGACGTGTTCAAATATGTCTCAGTTTTCGTACCCTGGTACTCGGGTGCAACATTCCAGACGCTTTACTAACACTCTCCCGACTTGGAGAGTCAGTCCCTTTAACCTCCTGTTTGGCCCAGTTTGCAATTTCTGCGGAAGATGAACAGGAATAGCGAGAACCAATGAGAGACTAGCTGGAGGTGTCTGGACGGGCAAATTTAACTCTCATTTCCCACCAGGAAGAGGAAATAACCAAAGGCTCAGCGTGCCGTGCCGGAACCAGATTAGGGCCTGAAGCCATCCTGCGGTGTTGCGGCCAGCTCACAAGAAAGCGAGTTGAAGAAAGGAGCTCAGGGGCACTGTAATTCACAAACCTGCAGAGTTATAAATGACAGCTATCGTCCAAAAATATACTGAAGTAAGGCTGCCAAGAGGACTTGAAAGCGGGGCAGAATTGCAGGAAACCGATTTCAGGAGGTAGACTGGAATTGCATTGAAAGCATAGGAAAAGAGGCAGAACGTCCACAATGATGCACTTGGCCAAAAAGGGCGTATGCGTTTTTTCCTGAATATATTCAGGAAAAAACGCATACGCCCTTTTTGGCCAACCAAGCAAGCTTGCAAAGGAAATCTGCACTACAATGAAGTCTCACTTCCCCCCGGTCAAAAGGGCCATCTGGAAATAGTGTAAAATCCAGAAAGGCAGGACAGGCCATGGAGAACTGGGAGCCTTGTTATGCTGATGGGCGGGATGTAAACTGCCAACAGACACTCGGGAGAAGTGTATGGTGTTTCCTGAAACATCTAAAAAACAAAGCAACAGAGCCTAGGGCACTTCCACTTATGGTCCTATAGCTTAGGGAAATTAAAATCAAAAAGACACAGCCACCCCAATGTTTGGGACGCCTCTGTTTACAAGAACCTCGTTTACCGTACAAGTTCAATATCACAGAAAGTGAAAAATGGATAAAGAACTTGTGGTACTTACGTACAATGCAGTATCACTCAGCAGTGAAATCTATGTCATCAGGCCCGTAGCAGCACAATGAGTGGATTCAGGTACGATGATTCTAACTGAAATAAGTCACACAGAAAAAGAAACATCATAAGATATCAGTAATACACGGAATGTAAACTTGGCTACACAGGAACTGAATTACAGAACAGAACAGGGTCTCAAATTTAGAAAACCAACTAATGCTTGTTTAAGGGTAAAGGTGAGTTGGGGTGCTGCATAAAACCAGAGATCGAAATGAGCACAGATAAAGTTCCTTAAGCCAAATATGGAATAGACAAGAGCTACTCCTTGCTCAACGAAATGGACTCAACACCGCATATTAAACGCCTAAGAATGTACCTGACTCTTAAGTATCTTAAAACCTATGGATTGCTATGTCTCCGAAAGAGAATCAAGCATGTGTACAGGGACATAAACGCAGCAGTGATAGGATTGGAGAGGTTCGGTGAGCAAATGAAGACCCTTTGAAGTCATATTGCATGGTACCCATTCCACGGGTTTCAACTACCCAGGTTTAAGGTATTCTTCCTTCAGCTAAAACATGCATGTGGAACCTAGAGTATGATCAACCATGTGATCGGGAGACGTGTTCAAATATGTCTCAGTTTTCGTACCCTGGTACTCGGGTGCAACATTCCAGACGCTTTACTAACACTCTCCCCACTTGGAGAGTCAGCGCCTTTAACCTCCTGTTTGGCCCAGTTTGCAATTTCTGCGGAAGATGAACAGGAATAGCGAGAACCAATGAGAGACTAGCTGGAGGTGTCTGGACGGGCAAATTTAACTCTCATTTCCCACCAGGAAGAGGAAATAACCAAAGGCTCAGCGTGCCGTGCCGGAACCAGATTAGGGCCTGAAGCCATCCTGCGGTGTTGCGGCCAGCTCACAAGAAAGCGAGTTGAAGAAAGGAGCTCAGGGGCACTGTAATTCACAAACCTGCAGAGTTATAAATGACAGCTATCGTCCAAAAATATACTGAAGTAAGGCTGCCAAGAGGACTTGAAAGCGGGGCAGAATTGCAGGAAACCGATTTCAGGAGGTAGACTGGAATTGCATTGAAAGCATAGGAAAAGAGGCAGAACGTCCACAATGATGCACTTGGCCAAAAAGGGCGTATGCGTTTTTTCCTGAATATATTCAGGAAAAAACGCATACGCCCTTTTTGGCCAACCAAGCAAGCTTGCAAAGGAAATCTGCACTACAATGAAGTCTCACTTCCCCCCGGTCAAAAGGGCCATCTGAAAAAAGTGTAAAATCCAGAAAGGCAGGACAGGCCATGGAGAACTGGGAGCCTTGTTATGCTGATGGGCGGGATGTAAATTGCCAACTGACACTCGGGAGAAGTGTATGGTGTTTCCTGAAACATCTAAAAAACAAAGCAACAGAGCCTAGGGCACTTCCACTTATGGTCCTATAGCTTAGGGAAATTAAAATCAAAAAGACACAGCCACCCCAATGTTTGGGACGCCTCTGTTTACAAGAACCTCGTTTACCGTACAAGTTCAATATCACAGAAAGTGAAAAATGGATAAAGAACTTGTGGTACTTACGTACAATGCAGTATCACTCAGCAGTGAAATCTATGTCATCAGGCCCGTAGCAGCACAATGAGTGGATTCAGGTACGATGATTCTAACTGAAATAAGTCACACAGAAAAAGAAACATCATAAGATATCAGTAATACACGGAATGTAAACTTGGCTACACAGGAACTGAATTACAGAACAGAACAGGGTCTCAAATTTAGAAAACCAACTTATGCTTGTTTAAGGGTAAAGGTGAGTTGGGGTGCTGCATAAAACCAGAGATTGAAATGAGCACAGATAAAGTTCCTTAAGCCAAATATGGAATAGACAAGAGCTACTCCTTGCTCAACGAAATGGACTCAACACCGCATATTAAACGCCTAAGAATGTACCTGACTCTTAAGTATCTTAAAACCTATGGATTGCTATGTCTCCGAAAGAGAATCAAGCATGTGTACAGGGACATAAACGCAGCAGTGATAGGATTGGAGAGGTTCGGTGAGCAAATGAAGACCCTTTGAAGTCATATTGCATGGTACCCATTCCACGGGTTTCAACTACCCAGGTTTAAGGTATTCTTCCTTCAGCTAAAACATGCATGTGGAACCTAGAGTATGATCAACCATGTGATCGGGAGACGTGTTCAAATATGTCTCAGTTTTCGTACCCTGGTACTCGGGTGCAACATTCCAGACGCTTTACTAACACTCTCCCCACTTGGAGAGTCAGCGCCTTTAACCTCCTGTTTGGCCCAGTTTGCAATTTCTGCGGAAGATGAACAGGAATAGCGAGAACCAATGAGAGACTAGCTGGAGGTGTCTGGACGGGCAAATTTAACTCTCATTTCCCACCAGGAAGAGGAAATAACCAAAGGCTCAGCGTGCCGTGCCGGAACCAGATTAGGGCCTGAAGCCATCCTGCGGTGTTGCGGCCAGCTCACAAGAAAGCGAGTTGAAGAAAGGAGCTCAGGGGCACTGTAATTCACAAACCTGCAGAGTTATAAATGACAGCTATCGTCCAAAAATATACTGAAGTAAGGCTGCCAAGAGGACTTGAAAGCGGGGCAGAATTGCAGGAAACCGATTTCAGGAGGTAGACTGGAATTGCATTGAAAGCATAGGAAAAGAGGCAGAACGTCCACAATGATGCACTTGGCCAAAAAGGGCGTATGCGTTTTTTCCGGAATATATTCAGGAAAAAACGCATACGCCCTTTTTGGCCAACCAAGCAAGCTTGCAAAGGAAATCTGCACTACAATGAAGTCTCACTTCCCCCCGGTCAAAAGGGCCATCTGAAAAAAGTGTAAAATCCAGAAAGGCAGGACAGGCCATGGAGAACTGGGAGCCTTGTTATGCTGATGGGCGGGATGTAAACTGCCAACAGACACTCGGGAGAAGTGTATGGTGTTTCCTGAAACATCTAAAAAACAAAGCAACAGAGCCTAGGGCACTTCCACTTATGGTCCTATAGCTTAGGGAAATTAAAATCAAAAAGACACAGCCACCCCAATGTTTGGGACGCCTCTGTTTACAAGAACCTCGTTTACCGTACAAGTTCAATATCACAGAAAGTGAAAAATGGATAAAGAACTTGTGGTACTTACGTACAATGCAGTATCACTCAGCAGTGAAATCTATGTCATCAGGCCCGTAGCAGCACAATGAGTGGATTCAGGTACGATGATTCTAACTGAAATAAGTCACACAGAAAAAGAAACATCATAAGATATCAGTAATACACGGAATGTAAACTTGGCTACACAGGAACTGAATTACAGAACAGAACAGGGTCTCAAATTTAGAAAACCAACTTATGCTTGTTTAAGGGTAAAGGTGAGTTGGGGTGCTGCATAAAACCAGAGATTGAAATGAGCACAGATAAAGTTCCTTAAGCCAAATATGGAATAGACAAGAGCTACTCCTTGCTCAACGAAATGGACTCAACACCGCATATTAAACGCCTAAGAATGTACCTGACTCTTAAGTATCTTAAAACCTATGGATTGCTATGTCTCCGAAAGAGAATCAAGCATGTGTACAGGGACATAAACGCAGCAGTGATAGGATTGGAGAGGTTCGGTGAGCAAATGAAGACCCTTTGAAGTCATATTGCATGGTACCCATGCCACGGGTTTCAACTACCCAGGTTTAAGGTATTCTTCCTTCAGCTAAAACATGCATGTGGAACCTAGAGTATGATCAACCATGTGATCGGGAGACGTGTTCAAATATGTCTCAGTTTTCGTACCCTGGTACTCGGGTGCAACATTCCAGACGCTTTACTAACACTCTCCCGACTTGGAGAGTCAGTCCCTTTAACCTCCTGTTTGGCCCAGTTTGCAATTTCTGCGGAAGATGAACAGGAATAGCGAGAACCAATGAGAGACTAGCTGGAGGTGTCTGGACGGGCAAATTTAACTCTCATTTCCCACCAGGAAGAGGAAATAACCAAAGGCTCAGCGTGCCGTGCCGGAACCAGATTAGGGCCTGAAGCCATCCTGCGGTGTTGCGGCCAGCTCACAAGAAAGCGAGTTGAAGAAAGGAGCTCAGGGGCACTGTAATTCACAAACCTGCAGAGTTATAAATGACAGCTATCGTCCAAAAATATACTGAAGTAAGGCTGCCAAGAGGACTTGAAAGCGGGGCAGAATTGCAGGAAACCGATTTCAGGAGGTAGACTGGAATTGCATTGAAAGCATAGGAAAAGAGGCAGAACGTCCACAATGATGCACTTGGCCAAAAAGGGCGTATGCGTTTTTTCCTGAATATATTCAGGAAAAAACGCATACGCCCTTTTTGGCCAACCAAGCAAGCTTGCAAAGGAAATCTGCACTACAATGAAGTCTCACTTCCCCCCGGTCAAAAGGGCCCTCTGAAAAAAGTGTAAAATCCAGAAAGGCAGGACAGGCCATGGAGAACTGGGAGCCTTGTTATGCTGATGGGCGGGATGTAAACTGCCAACAGACACTCGGGAGAAGTGTATGGTGTTTCCTGAAACATCTAAAAAACAAAGCAACAGAGCCTAGGGCACTTCCACTTATGGTCCTATAGCTTAGGGAAATTAAAATCAAAAAGACACAGCCACCCCAATGTTTGGGACGCCTCTGTTTACAAGAACCTCGTTTACCGTACAAGTTCAATATCACAGAAAGTGAAAAATGGATAAAGAACTTGTGGTACTTACGTACAATGCAGTATCACTCAGCAGTGAAATCTATGTCATCAGGCCCGTAGCAGCACAATGAGTGGATTCAGGTACGATGATTCTAACTGAAATAAGTCACACAGAAAAAGAAACATCATAAGATATCAGTAATACACAGAATGTAAACTTGGCTACACAGGAACTGAATTACAGAACAGAACAGGGTCTCAAATTTAGAAAACCAACTTATGCTTGTTTAAGGGTAAAGGTGAGTTGGGGTGCTGCATAAAACCAGAGATTGAAATGAGCACAGATAAAGTTCCTTAAGCCAAATATGGAATAGACAAGAGCTACTCCTTGCTCAACGAAATGGACTCAACACCGCATATTAAACGCCTAAGAATGTACCTGACTCTTAAGTATCTTAAAACCTATGGATTGCTATGTCTCCGAAAGAGAATCAAGCATGTGTACAGGGACATAAACGCAGCAGTGATAGGATTGGAGAGGTTCGGTGAGCAAATGAAGACCCTTTGAAGTCATATTGCATGGTACCCATGCCACGGGTTTCAACTACCCAGGTTTAAGGTATTCTTCCTTCAGCTAAAACATGCATGTGGAACCTAGAGTATGATCAACCATGTGATCGGGAGACGTGTTCAAATATGTCTCAGTTTTCGTACCCTGGTACTCGGGTGCAACATTCCAGACGCTTTACTAACACTCTCCCGACTTGGAGAGTCAGTCCCTTTAACCTCCTGTTTGGCCCAGTTTGCAATTTCTGCGGAAGATGAACAGGAATAGCGAGAACCAATGAGAGACTAGCTGGAGGTGTCTGGACGGGCAAATTTAACTCTCATTTCCCACCAGGAAGAGGAAATAACCAAAGGCTCAGCGTGCCGTGCCGGAACCAGATTAGGGCCTGAAGCCATCCTGCGGTGTTGCGGCCAGCTCACAAGAAAGCGAGTTGAAGAAAGGAGCTCAGGGGCACTGTAATTCACAAACCTGCAGAGTTATAAATGACAGCTATCGTCCAAAAATATACTGAAGTAAGGCTGCCAAGAGGACTTGAAAGCGGGGCAGAATTGCAGGAAACCGATTTCAGGAGGTAGACTGGAATTGCATTGAAAGCATAGGAAAAGAGGCAGAACGTCCACAATGATGCACTTGGCCAAAAAGGGCGTATGCGTTTTTTCCTGAATATATTCAGGAAAAAACGCATACGCCCTTTTTGGCCAACCAAGCAAGCTTGCAAAGGAAATCTGCACTACAATGAAGTCTCACTTCCCCCCGGTCAAAAGGGCCATCTGAAAAAAGTGTAAAATCCAGAAAGGCAGGACAGGCCATGGAGAACTGGGAGCCTTGTTATGCTGATGGGCGGGATGTAAACTGCCAACAGACACTCGGGAGAAGTGTATGGTGTTTCCTGAAACATCTAAAAAACAAAGCAACAGAGCCTAGGGCACTTCCACTTATGGTCCTATAGCTTAGGGAAATTAAAATCAAAAAGACACAGCCACCCCAATGTTTGGGACGCCTCTGTTTACAAGAACCTCGTTTACCGTACAAGTTCAATATCACAGAAAGTGAAAAATGGATAAAGAACTTGTGGTACTTACGTACAATGCAGTATCACTCAGCAGTGAAATCTATGTCATCAGGCCCGTAGCAGCACAATGAGTGGATTCAGGTACGATGATTCTAACTGAAATAAGTCACACAGAAAAAGAAACATCATAAGATATCAGTAATACACGGAATGTAAACTTGGCTACACAGGAACTGAATTACAGAACAGAACAGGGTCTCAAATTTAGAAAACCAACTTATGCTTGTTTAAGGGTAAAGGTGAGTTGGGGTGCTGCATAAAACCAGAGATTGAAATGAGCACAGATAAAGTTCCTTAAGCCAAATATGGAATAGACAAGAGCTACTCCTTGCTCAACGAAATGGACTCAACACCGCATATTAAACGCCTAAGAATGTACCTGACTCTTAAGTATCTTAAAACCTATGGATTGCTATGTCTCCGAAAGAGAATCAAGCATGTGTACAGGGACATAAACGCAGCAGTGATAGGATTGGAGAGGTTCGGTGAGCAAATGAAGACCCTTTGAAGTCATATTGCATGGTACCCATGCCACGGGTTTCAACTACCCAGGTTTAAGGTATTCTTCCTTCAGCTAAAACATGCATGTGGAACCTAGAGTATGATCAACCATGTGATCGGGAGACGTGTTCAAATATGTCTCAGTTTTCGTACCCTGGTACTCGGGTGCAACATTCCAGACGCTTTACTAACACTCTCCCGACTTGGAGAGTCAGTCCCTTTAACCTCCTGTTTGGCCCAGTTTGCAATTTCTGCGGAAGATGAACAGGAATAGCGAGAACCAATGAGAGACTAGCTGGAGGTGTCTGGACGGGCAAATTTAACTCTCATTTCCCACCAGGAAGAGGAAATAACCAAAGGCTCAGCGTGCCGTGCCGGAACCAGATTAGGGCCTGAAGCCATCCTGCGGTGTTGCGGCCAGCTCACAAGAAAGCGAGTTGAAGAAAGGAGCTCAGGGGCACTGTAATTCACAAACCTGCAGAGTTATAAATGACAGCTATCGTCCAAAAATATACTGAAGTAAGGCTGCCAAGAGGACTTGAAAGCGGGGCAGAATTGCAGGAAACCGATTTCAGGAGGTAGACTGGAATTGCATTGAAAGCATAGGAAAAGAGGCAGAACGTCCACAATGATGCACTTGGCCAAAAAGGGCGTATGCGTTTTTTCCTGAATATATTCAGGAAAAAACGCATACGCCCTTTTTGGCCAACCAAGCAAGCTTGCAAAGGAAATCTGCACTACAATGAAGTCTCACTTCCCCCTGGTCAAAAGGGCCCTCTGAAAAAAGTGTAAAATCCAGAAAGGCAGGACAGGCCATGGAGAACTGGGAGCCTTGTTATGCTGATGGGCGGGATGTAAACTGCCAACAGACACTCGGGAGAAGTGTATGGTGTTTCCTGAAACATCTAAAAAACAAAGCAACAGAGCCTAGGGCACTTCCACTTATGGTCCTATAGCTTAGGGAAATTAAAATCAAAAAGACACAGCCACCCCAATGTTTGGGACGCCTCTGTTTACAAGAACCTCGTTTACCGTACAAGTTCAATATCACAGAAAGTGAAAAATGGATAAAGAACTTGTGGTACTTACGTACAATGCAGTATCACTCAGCAGTGAAATCTATGTCATCAGGCCCGTAGCAGCACAATGAGTGGATTCAGGTACGATGATTCTAACTGAAATAAGTCACACAGAAAAAGAAACATCATAAGATATCAGTAATACACAGAATGTAAACTTGGCTACACAGGAACTGAATTACAGAACAGAACAGGGTCTCAAATTTAGAAAACCAACTTATGCTTGTTTAAGGGTAAAGGTGAGTTGGGGTGCTGCATAAAACCAGAGATTGAAATGAGCACAGATAAAGTTCCTTAAGCCAAATATGGAATAGACAAGAGCTACTCCTTGCTCAACGAAATGGACTCAACACCGCATATTAAACGCCTAAGAATGTACCTGACTCTTAAGTATCTTAAAACCTATGGATTGCTATGTCTCCGAAAGAGAATCAAGCATGTGTACAGGGACATAAACGCAGCAGTGATAGGATTGGAGAGGTTCGGTGAGCAAATGAAGACCCTTTGAAGTCATATTGCATGGTACCCATGCCACGGGTTTCAACTACCCAGGTTTAAGGTATTCTTCCTTCAGCTAAAACATGCATGTGGAACCTAGAGTATGATCAACCATGTGATCGGGAGATGTGTTCAAATATGTCTCAGTTTTCGTACCCTGGTACTCGGGTGCAACATTCCAGACGCTTTACTAACACTCTCCCGACTTGGAGAGTCAGTCCCTTTAACCTCCTGTTTGGCCCAGTTTGCAATTTCTGCGGAAGATGAACAGGAATAGCGAGAACCAATGAGAGACTAGCTGGAGGTGTCTGGACGGGCAAATTTAACTCTCATTTCCCACCAGGAAGAGGAAATAACCAAAGGCTCAGCGTGCCGTGCCGGAACCAGATTAGGGCCTGAAGCCATCCTGCGGTGTTGCGGCCAGCTCACAAGAAAGCGAGTTGAAGAAAGGAGCTCAGGGGCACTGTAATTCACAAACCTGCAGAGTTATAAATGACAGCTATCGTCCAAAAATATACTGAAGTAAGGCTGCCAAGAGGACTTGAAAGCGGGGCAGAATTGCAGGAAACCGATTTCAGGAGGTAGACTGGAATTGCATTGAAAGCATAGGAAAAGAGGCAGAACGTCCACAATGATGCACTTGGCCAAAAAGGGCGTATGCGTTTTTTCCTGAATATATTCAGGAAAAAACGCATACGCCCTTTTTGGCCAACCAAGCAAGCTTGCAAAGGAAATCTGCACTACAATGAAGTCTCACTTCCCCCTGGTCAAAAGGGCCATCTGAAAAAAGTGTAAAATCCAGAAAGGCAGGACAGGCCATGGAGAACTGGGAGCCTTGTTATGCTGATGGGCGGGATGTAAACTGCCAACAGACACTCGGGAGAAGTGTATGGTGTTTCCTGAAACATCTAAAAAACAAAGCAACAGAGCCTAGGGCACTTCCACTTATGGTCCTATAGCTTAGGGAAATTAAAATCAAAAAGACACAGCCACCCCAATGTTTGGGACGCCTCTGTTTACAAGAACCTCGTTTACCGTACAAGTTCAATATCACAGAAAGTGAAAAATGGATAAAGAACTTGTGGTACTTACGTACAATGCAGTATCACTCAGCAGTGAAATCTATGTCATCAGGCCCGTAGCAGCACAATGAGTGGATTCAGGTACGATGATTCTAACTGAAATAAGTCACACAGAAAAAGAAACATCATAAGATATCAGTAATACACGGAATGTAAACTTGGCTACACAGGAACTGAATTACAGAACAGAACAGGGTCTCAAATTTAGAAAACCAACTTATGCTTGTTTAAGGGTAAAGGTGAGTTGGGGTGCTGCATAAAACCAGAGATTGAAATGAGCACAGATAAAGTTCCTTAAGCCAAATATGGAATAGACAAGAGCTACTCCTTGCTCAACGAAATGGACTCAACACCGCATATTAAACGCCTAAGAATGTACCTGACTCTTAAGTATCTTAAAACCTATGGATTGCTATGTCTCCGAAAGAGAATCAAGCATGTGTACAGGGACATAAACGCAGCAGTGATAGGATTGGAGAGGTTCGGTGAGCAAATGAAGACCCTTTGAAGTCATATTGCATGGTACCCATTCCACGGGTTTCAACTACCCAGGTTTAAGGTATTCTTCCTTCAGCTAAAACATGCATGTGGAACCTAGAGTATGATCAACCATGTGATCGGGAGACGTGTTCAAATATGTCTCAGTTTTCGTACCCTGGTACTCGGGTGCAACATTCCAGACGCTTTACTAACACTCTCCCCACTTGGAGAGTCAGCGCCTTTAACCTCCTGTTTGGCCCAGTTTGCAATTTCTGCGGAAGATGAACAGGAATAGCGAGAACCAATGAGAGACTAGCTGGAGGTGTCTGGACGGGCAAATTTAACTCTCATTTCCCACCAGGAAGAGGAAATAACCAAAGGCTCAGCGTGCCGTGCCGGAACCAGATTAGGGCCTGAAGCCATCCTGCGGTGTTGCGGCCAGCTCACAAGAAAGCGAGTTGAAGAAAGGAGCTCAGGGGCACTGTAATTCACAAACCTGCAGAGTTATAAATGACAGCTATCGTCCAAAAATATACTGAAGTAAGGCTGCCAAGAGGACTTGAAAGCGGGGCAGAATTGCAGGAAACCGATTTCAGGAGGTAGACTGGAATTGCATTGAAAGCATAGGAAAAGAGGCAGAACGTCCACAATGATGCACTTGGCCAAAAAGGGCGTATGCGTTTTTTCCTGAATATATTCAGGAAAAAACGCATACGCCCTTTTTGGCCAACCAAGCAAGCTTGCAAAGGAAATCTGCACTACAATGAAGTCTCACTTCCCCCCCGGTCAAAAGGGCCATCTGAAAAAAGTGTAAAATCCAGAAAGGCAGGACAGGCCATGGAGAACTGGGAGCCTTGTTATGCTGATGGGCGGGATGTAAATTGCCAACTGACACTCGGGAGAAGTGTATGGTGTTTCCTGAAACATTTAAAAAACAAAGCAACAGAGCCTAGGGCACTTCCACTTATGGTCCTATAGCTTAGGGAAATTAAAATCAAAAAGACACAGCCACCCCAATGTTTGGGACGCCTCTGTTTACAAGAACCTCGTTTACCGTACAAGTTCAATATCACAGAAAGTGAAAAATGGATAAAGAACTTGTGGTACTTACGTACAATGCAGTATCACTCAGCAGTGAAATCTATGTCATCAGGCCCGTAGCAGCACAATGAGTGGATTCAGGTACGATGATTCTAACTGAAATAAGTCACACAGAAAAAGAAACATCATAAGATATCAGTAATACACGGAATGTAAACTTGGCTACACAGGAACTGAATTACAGAACAGAACAGGGTCTCAAATTTAGAAAACCAACTTATGCTTGTTTAAGGGTAAAGGTGAGTTGGGGTGCTGCATAAAACCAGAGATTGAAATGAGCACAGATAAAGTTCCTTAAGCCAAATATGGAATAGACAAGAGCTACTCCTTGCTCAACGAAATGGACTCAACACCGCATATTAAACGCCTAAGAATGTACCTGACTCTTAAGTATCTTAAAACCTATGGATTGCTATGTCTCCGAAAGAGAATCAAGCATGTGTACAGGGACATAAACGCAGCAGTGATAGGATTGGAGAGGTTCGGTGAGCAAATGAAGACCCTTTGAAGTCATATTGCATGGTACCCATTCCACGGGTTTCAACTACCCAGGTTTAAGGTATTCTTCCTTCAGCTAAAACATGCATGTGGAACCTAGAGTATGATCAACCATGTGATCGGGAGACGTGTTCAAATATGTCTCAGTTTTCGTACCCTGGTACTCGGGTGCAACATTCCAGACGCTTTACTAACACTCTCCCCACTTGGAGAGTCAGCGCCTTTAACCTCCTGTTTGGCCCAGTTTGCAATTTCTGCGGAAGATGAACAGGAATAGCGAGAACCAATGAGAGACTAGCTGGAGGTGTCTGGACGGGCAAATTTAACTCTCATTTCCCACCAGGAAGAGGAAATAACCAAAGGCTCAGCGTGCCGTGCCGGAACCAGATTAGGGCCTGAAGCCATCCTGCGGTGTTGCGGCCAGCTCACAAGAAAGCGAGTTGAAGAAAGGAGCTCAGGGGCACTGTAATTCACAAACCTGCAGAGTTATAAATGACAGCTATCGTCCAAAAATATACTGAAGTAAGGCTGCCAAGAGGACTTGAAAGCGGGGCAGAATTGCAGGAAACCGATTTCAGGAGGTAGACTGGAATTGCATTGAAAGCATAGGAAAAGAGGCAGAACGTCCACAATGATGCACTTGGCCAAAAAGGGCGTATGCGTTTTTTCCGGAATATATTCAGGAAAAAACGCATACGCCCTTTTTGGCCAACCAAGCAAGCTTGCAAAGGAAATCTGCACTACAATGAAGTCTCACTTCCCCCCGGTCAAAAGGGCCATCTGAAAAAAGTGTAAAATCCAGAAAGGCAGGACAGGCCATGGAGAACTGGGAGCCTTGTTATGCTGATGGGCGGGATGTAAACTGCCAACAGACACTCGGGAGAAGTGTATGGTGTTTCCTGAAACATCTAAAAAACAAAGCAACAGAGCCTAGGGCACTTCCACTTATGGTCCTATAGCTTAGGGAAATTAAAATCAAAAAGACACAGCCACCCCAATGTTTGGGACGCCTCTGTTTACAAGAACCTCGTTTACCGTACAAGTTCAATATCACAGAAAGTGAAAAATGGATAAAGAACTTGTGGTACTTACGTACAATGCAGTATCACTCAGCAGTGAAATCTATGTCATCAGGCCCGTAGCAGCACAATGAGTGGATTCAGGTACGATGATTCTAACTGAAATAAGTCACACAGAAAAAGAAACATCATAAGATATCAGTAATACACGGAATGTAAACTTGGCTACACAGGAACTGAATTACAGAACAGAACAGGGTCTCAAATTTAGAAAACCAACTTATGCTTGTTTAAGGGTAAAGGTGAGTTGGGGTGCTGCATAAAACCAGAGATTGAAATGAGCACAGATAAAGTTCCTTAAGCCAAATATGGAATAGACAAGAGCTACTCCTTGCTCAACGAAATGGACTCAACACCGCATATTAAACGCCTAAGAATGTACCTGACTCTTAAGTATCTTAAAACCTATGGATTGCTATGTCTCCGAAAGAGAATCAAGCATGTGTACAGGGACATAAACGCAGCAGTGATAGGATTGGAGAGGTTCGGTGAGCAAATGAAGACCCTTTGAAGTCATATTGCATGGTACCCATGCCACGGGTTTCAACTACCCAGGTTTAAGGTATTCTTCCTTCAGCTAAAACATGCATGTGGAACCTAGAGTATGATCAACCATGTGATCGGGAGACGTGTTCAAATATGTCTCAGTTTTCGTACCCTGGTACTCGGGTGCAACATTCCAGACGCTTTACTAACACTCTCCCGACTTGGAGAGTCAGTCCCTTTAACCTCCTGTTTGGCCCAGTTTGCAATTTCTGCGGAAGATGAACAGGAATAGCGAGAACCAATGAGAGACTAGCTGGAGGTGTCTGGACGGGCAAATTTAACTCTCATTTCCCACCAGGAAGAGGAAATAACCAAAGGCTCAGCGTGCCGTGCCGGAACCAGATTAGGGCCTGAAGCCATCCTGCGGTGTTGCGGCCAGCTCACAAGAAAGCGAGTTGAAGAAAGGAGCTCAGGGGCACTGTAATTCACAAACCTGCAGAGTTATAAATGACAGCTATCGTCCAAAAATATACTGAAGTAAGGCTGCCAAGAGGACTTGAAAGCGGGGCAGAATTGCAGGAAACCGATTTCAGGAGGTAGACTGGAATTGCATTGAAAGCATAGGAAAAGAGGCAGAACGTCCACAATGATGCACTTGGCCAAAAAGGGCGTATGCGTTTTTTCCTGAATATATTCAGGAAAAAACGCATACGCCCTTTTTGGCCAACCAAGCAAGCTTGCAAAGGAAATCTGCACTACAATGAAGTCTCACTTCCCCCCGGTCAAAAGGGCCATCTGAAAAAAGTGTAAAATCCAGAAAGGCAGGACAGGCCATGGAGAACTGGGAGCCTTGTTATGCTGATGGGCGGGATGTAAACTGCCAACAGACACTCGGGAGAAGTGTATGGTGTTTCCTGAAACATCTAAAAAACAAAGCAACAGAGCCTAGGGCACTTCCACTTATGGTCCTATAGCTTAGGGAAATTAAAATCAAAAAGACACAGCCACCCCAATGTTTGGGACGCCTCTGTTTACAAGAACCTCGTTTACCGTACAAGTTCAATATCACAGAAAGTGAAAAATGGATAAAGAACTTGTGGTACTTACGTACAATGCAGTATCACTCAGCAGTGAAATCTATGTCATCAGGCCCGTAGCAGCACAATGAGTGGATTCAGGTACGATGATTCTAACTGAAATAAGTCACACAGAAAAAGAAACATCATAAGATATCAGTAATACATGGAATGTAAACTTGGCTACACAGGAACTGAATTACAGAACAGAACAGGGTCTCAAATTTAGAAAACCAACTTATGCTTGTTTAAGGGTAAAGGTGAGTTGGGGTGCTGCATAAAACCAGAGATTGAAATGAGCACAGATAAAGTTCCTTAAGCCAAATATGGAATAGACAAGAGCTACTCCTTGCTCAACGAAATGGACTCAACACCGCATATTAAACGCCTAAGAATGTACCTGACTCTTAAGTATCTTAAAACCTATGGATTGCTATGTCTCCGAAAGAGAATCAAGCATGTGTACAGGGACATAAACGCAGCAGTGATAGGATTGGAGAGGTTCGGTGAGCAAATGAAGACCCTTTGAAGTCATATTGCATGGTACCCATTCCACGGGTTTCAACTACCCAGGTTTAAGGTATTCTTCCTTCAGCTAAAACATGCATGTGGAACCTAGAGTATGATCAACCATGTGATCGGGAGACGTGTTCAAATATGTCTCAGTTTTCGTACCCTGGTACTCGGGTGCAACATTCCAGACGCTTTACTAACACTCTCCCCACTTGGAGAGTCAGCGCCTTTAACCTCCTGTTTGGCCCAGTTTGCAATTTCTGCGGAAGATGAACAGGAATAGCGAGAACCAATGAGAGACTAGCTGGAGGTGTCTGGACGGGCAAATTTAACTCTCATTTCCCACCAGGAAGAGGAAATAACCAAAGGCTCAGCGTGCCGTGCCGGAACCAGATTAGGGCCTGAAGCCATCCTGCGGTGTTGCGGCCAGCTCACAAGAAAGCGAGTTGAAGAAAGGAGCTCAGGGGCACTGTAATTCACAAACCTGCAGAGTTATAAATGACAGCTATCGTCCAAAAATATACTGAAGTAAGGCTGCCAAGAGGACTTGAAAGCGGGGCAGAATTGCAGGAAACCGATTTCAGGAGGTAGACTGGAATTGCATTGAAAGCATAGGAAAAGAGGCAGAACGTCCACAATGATGCACTTGGCCAAAAAGGGCGTATGCGTTTTTTCCGGAATATATTCAGGAAAAAACGCATACGCCCTTTTTGGCCAACCAAGCAAGCTTGCAAAGGAAATCTGCACTACAATGAAGTCTCACTTCCCCCCGGTCAAAAGGGCCATCTGAAAAAAGTGTAAAATCCAGAAAGGCAGGACAGGCCATGGAGAACTGGGAGCCTTGTTATGCTGATGGGCGGGATGTAAACTGCCAACAGACACTCGGGAGAAGTGTATGGTGTTTCCTGAAACATCTAAAAAACAAAGCAACAGAGCCTAGGGCACTTCCACTTATGGTCCTATAGCTTAGGGAAATTAAAATCAAAAAGACACAGCCACCCCAATGTTTGGGACGCCTCTGTTTACAAGAACCTCGTTTACCGTACAAGTTCAATATCACAGAAAGTGAAAAATGGATAAAGAACTTGTGGTACTTACGTACAATGCAGTATCACTCAGCAGTGAAATCTATGTCATCAGGCCCGTAGCAGCACAATGAGTGGATTCAGGTACGATGATTCTAACTGAAATAAGTCACACAGAAAAAGAAACATCATAAGATATCAGTAATACACGGAATGTAAACTTGGCTACACAGGAACTGAATTACAGAACAGAACAGGGTCTCAAATTTAGAAAACCAACTTATGCTTGTTTAAGGGTAAAGGTGAGTTGGGGTGCTGCATAAAACCAGAGATTGAAATGAGCACAGATAAAGTTCCTTAAGCCAAATATGGAATAGACAAGAGCTACTCCTTGCTCAACGAAATGGACTCAACACCGCATATTAAACGCCTAAGAATGTACCTGACTCTTAAGTATCTTAAAACCTATGGATTGCTATGTCTCCGAAAGAGAATCAAGCATGTGTACAGGGACATAAACGCAGCAGTGATAGGATTGGAGAGGTTCGGTGAGCAAATGAAGACCCTTTGAAGTCATATTGCATGGTACCCATGCCACGGGTTTCAACTACCCAGGTTTAAGGTATTCTTCCTTCAGCTAAAACATGCATGTGGAACCTAGAGTATGATCAACCATGTGATCGGGAGACGTGTTCAAATATGTCTCAGTTTTCGTACCCTGGTACTCGGGTGCAACATTCCAGACGCTTTACTAACACTCTCCCGACTTGGAGAGTCAGTCCCTTTAACCTCCTGTTTGGCCCAGTTTGCAATTTCTGCGGAAGATGAACAGGAATAGCGAGAACCAATGAGAGACTAGCTGGAGGTGTCTGGACGGGCAAATTTAACTCTCATTTCCCACCAGGAAGAGGAAATAACCAAAGGCTCAGCGTGCCGTGCCGGAACCAGATTAGGGCCTGAAGCCATCCTGCGGTGTTGCGGCCAGCTCACAAGAAAGCGAGTTGAAGAAAGGAGCTCAGGGGCACTGTAATTCACAAACCTGCAGAGTTATAAATGACAGCTATCGTCCAAAAATATACTGAAGTAAGGCTGCCAAGAGGACTTGAAAGCGGGGCAGAATTGCAGGAAACCGATTTCAGGAGGTAGACTGGAATTGCATTGAAAGCATAGGAAAAGAGGCAGAACGTCCACAATGATGCACTTGGCCAAAAAGGGCGTATGCGTTTTTTCCTGAATATATTCAGGAAAAAACGCATACGCCCTTTTTGGCCAACCAAGCAAGCTTGCAAAGGAAATCTGCACTACAATGAAGTCTCACTTCCCCCCGGTCAAAAGGGCCATCTGAAAAAGTGTAAAATCCAGAAGGCAGGACAGGCCATGGAGAACTGGGAGCCTTGTTATGCTGATGGGCGGGATGTAAACTGCCAACAGACACTCGGGAGAAGTGTATGGTGTTTCCTGAAACATCTAAAAAACAAAGCAACAGAGCCTAGGGCACTTTCCACTTATGGTCCTATAGCTTAGGGAAATTAAAATCAAAAAGACACAGCCACCCCAATGTTTGGGACGCCTCTGTTTACAAGAACCTCGTTTACCGTACAAGTTCAATATCACAGAAAGTGAAAAATGGATAAAGAACTTGTGGTACTTACGTACAATGCAGTATCACTCAGCAGTGAAATCTATGTCATCAGGCCCGTAGCAGCACAATGAGTGGATTCAGGTACGATGATTCTAACTGAAATAAGTTCACACAGAAAAAGAAACATCATAAGATATCAGTAATACACGAATGTAAACTTGGCTACACAGGAACTGAATTACAGAACAGAACAGGGTCTCAAATTTAGAAAACCAACTTATGCTTGTTTAAGGGTAAAGGTGAGTTGGGGTGCTGCATAAAACCAGAGATTGAAATGAGCACAGATAAAGTTCCTTAAGCCAAATATGGAATAGACAAGAGCTACTCCTTGCTCAACGAAATGGACTCAACATCGCATATTAAACGCCTAAGAATGTACCTGACTCTTAAGTATCTTAAAACCTATGGATTGCTATGTCTCCGAAAGAGAATCAAGCATGTGTACAGGGACATAAACGCAGCAGTGATAGGATTGGAGAGGTTCGGTGAGCAAATGAAGACCCTTTGAAGTCATATTGCATGGTACCCATGCCACGGGTTTCAACTACCCAGGTTTAAGGTATTCTTCCTTCAGCTAAAACATGCATGTGGAACCTAGAGTATGATCAACCATGTGATCGGGAGAACGTGTTCAAATATGTCTCAGTTTTCGTACCCTGGTACTCGGGTGCAACATTCCAGACGCTTTACTAACACTCTCCCGACTTGGAGAGTCAGTCCCTTTAACCTACCTGTTTGGCCCAGTTTGCAATTTCTGCGGAAGATGAACAGGAATAGCGAGAACCAATGAGAGACTAGCTGGAGGTGTCTGGACGGGCAAATTTAACTCTCATTTCCCACCAGGAAGAGGAAATAACCAAAGGCTCAGCGTGCCGTGCCGGAACCAGATTAGGGCCTGAAGCCATCCTGCGGTGTTGCGGCCAGCTCACAAGAAAGCGAGTTGAAGAAAGGAGCTCAGGGGCACTGTAATTCACAAACCTGCAGAGTTATAAATGACAGCTATCGTCCAAAAATATACTGAAGTAAGGCTGCCAAGAGGACTTGAAAGTGGGCAGAATTGCAGGAAACCGATTTCAGGAGGTAGACTGGAATTGCATTGAAAGCATAGGAAAAGAGGCAGAACGTCCACAATGATGCACTTGGCCAAAAAGGGCGTATGCGTTTTTTCCTGAATATATTCAGGAAAAAACGCATACGCCCTTTTTGGCCAACCAAGCAAGCTTGCAAAGGAAATCTGCACTACAATGAAGTCTCACTTCCCCCCGGTCAAAAGGGCCATCTGAAAAAAGTGTAAAATCCAGAAAGGCAGGACAGGCCATGGAGAACTGGGAGCCTTGTTATGCTGATGGGCGGGATGTAAACTGCCAACAGACACTCGGGAGAAGTGTATGGTGTTTCCTGAAACATCTAAAAAACAAAGCAACAGAGCCTAGGGCACTTCCACTTATGGTCCTATAGCTTAGGGAAATTAAAATCAAAAAGACACAGCCACCCAATGTTTGGGACGCCTCTGTTTACAAGAACCTCGTTTACCGTACAAGTTCAATATCACAGAAAGTGAAAAATGGATAAAGAACTTGTGGTACTTACGTACAATGCAGTATCACTCAGCAGTGAAATCTATGTCATCAGGCCCGTAGCAGCACAATGAGTGGATTCAGGTACGATGATTCTAACTGAAATAAGTCACACAGAAAAAGAAACATCATAAGATATCAGTAATACACGGAATGTAAACTTGGCTACACAGGAACTGAATTACAGAACAGAACAGGGTCTCAAATTTAGAAAACCAACTTATGCTTGTTTAAGGGTAAAGGTGAGTTGGGGTGCTGCATAAAACCAGAGATTGAAATGAGCACAGATAAAGTTCCTTAAGCCAAATATGGAATAGACAAGAGCTACTCCTTGCTCAACGAAATGGACTCAACACCGCATATTAAACGCCTAAGAATGTACCTGACTCTTAAGTATCTTAAAACCTATGGATTGCTATGTCTCCAAAAGAGAATCAAGCATGTGTACAGGGACATAAACGCAGCAGTGATAGGATTGGAGAGGTTCGGTGAGCAAATGAAGACCCTTTGAAGTCATATTGCATGGTACCCATGCCACGGGTTTCAACTACCCAGGTTTAAGGTATTCTTCCTTCAGCTAAAACATGCATGTGGAACCTAGAGTATGATCAACCATGTGATCGGGAGACGTGTTCAAATATGTCTCAGTTTTCGTACCCTGGTACTCGGGTGCAACATTCCAGACGCTTTACTAACACTCTCCCGACTTGGAGAGTCAGTCCCTTTAACCTCCTGTTTGGCCCAGTTTGCAATTTCTGCGGAAGATGAACAGGAATAGCGAGAACCAATGAGAGACTAGCTGGAGGTGTCTGGACGGGCAAATTTAACTCTCATTTCCCACCAGGAAGAGGAAATAACCAAGGCTCAGCGTGCCGTGCCGGAACCAGATTAGGGCCTGAAGCCATCCTGCGGTGTTGCGGCCAGCTCACAAGAAAGCGAGTTGAAGAAAGGAGCTCAGGGGCACTGTAATTCACAAACCTGCAGAGTTATAAATGACAGCTATCGTCCAAAAATATACTGAAGTAAGGCTGCCAAGAGGACTTGAAAGCGGGGCAGAATTGCAGGAAACCGATTTCAGGAGGTAGACTGGAATTGCATTGAAAGCATAGGAAAAGAGGCAGAACGTCCACAATGATGCACTTGGCCAAAAAGGGCGTATGCGTTTTTTCCTGAATATATTCAGGAAAAAACGCATACGCCCTTTTTGGCCAACCAAGCAAGCTTGCAAAGGAAATCTGCACTACAATGAAGTCTCACTTCCCCCTGGTCAAAAGGGCCATCTGAAAAAAGTGTAAAATCCAGAAAGGGCAGGACAGGCCATGGAGAACTGGGAGCCTTGTTATGCTGATGGGCGGGGGATGTAAATTGCCAACAGACACTCGGGAGAAGTGTATGGTGTTTCCTGAAACATCTAAAAAAACAAAGCAACAGAGCCTAGGGCACTTCCAACTTATGGTCCTATAGCTTAGGGAAATTAAAATCAAAAAGATACAGCCACCCCAATGTTTGGGACGCCTCTGTTTACAAGAACCATCGTTTACCGTACAAGTTCAATATCACAGAAAGTGAAAAATGGATAAAGAACTTGTGGTACTTACGTACAATGCAGTATCACTCAGCAGTGAAATCTATGTCATCAGGCCCGTAGCAGCACAATGAGTGGATTCAGGTACGATGATTCTAACTCGAAATAAGTCACACAGAAAAAGAAACATCATACAGATATCAGTAATACACGGAATGTAAACTTGGCTACACAGGAACTGAATTACAGAACAGAACAGAGGTCTCAAATTTAGAAAACCAACTTATGCTTGTTTAAGGGGAAAGGTGAGTTGGGGTGCTGCATAAAACCAGAGATTGAAATGAGCACAGATAAAGTTCCTTAAGCCAAATATGGAATAGACAAGAGCTACTCCTTGCTCACACGAAATGGACTCAACACCGCATATTAAACGCCTAGAGAGTGTACCTGACGCTTAAGTATCTTAAAACCTATGGATTGCTATGTCTCCGAAAGAGAATCAAGCAGTGTGTACAGGGACGTAAACGCAGCAGTGATAGGATTGGAGAGGTTCGGTGAGCAAATGAAGACCCTTTGAAGTCATATTGCATGGTACCCATTCCACGGGTTTCAACTACCCAGGTTTAAGGTATTCTTCCTTCAGCTAAAACATGCATGTGGAACCTAGAGTATGATCAACCATGTGATCGGGAGACGTGTTCAAATATGTCTCAGTTTTCGTACCCTGGTACTCGGGTGCAACATTCCAGACGCTTTACTAACACTCTCCCGACTTGGAGAGTCAGTCCCTTTAACCTCCTGTTTGGCCCAGTTTGCAATTTCTGCGGAAGATGAACAGGAATAGCGAGAACCAATGAGAGACTAGCTGGAGGTGTCTGGACGGGCAAATTTAACTCTCATTTCCCACCAGGAAGAGGAAATAACCAAAGGCTCAGCGTGCCATGCCGGAACCAGATTAGGGCCTGAAGCCATCCTGCGGTGTTGCGGCCAGCTCACAAGAAAACGAGTTGAAGAAAGGAGCTCAGGGGCACTGTAATTCACAAACCTGCAGAGTTATAAATGACAACTATCGTCCAAAAATATACTGAAGTAAGGCTGCCAAGAGGACTTGAAAGCGGGGCAGAATTGCAGGAAACCGATTTCAGGAGGTAGACTGGAATTGCATCGAAAGCATAGGAAAAGAGGCAGAACGTCCACAATGATGCACTTGGCCAAAAAGGGGCGTATGCGTTTTTTCCTGAATATATTCAGGAAAAAACGCATACGCCCTTTTTTGGCCAACCAAGCAAGCTTGCAAAGGAAATCTGCACTACAATGAAGTCTCACTTCCCCCCGGTCAAAAGGGCCATCTGAAAAAAGTGTAAAATCCAGAAAGGCAGGACAGGCCATGGAGAACTGGGAGCCTTGTTATGCTGACTGGGCGGGATGTAAATTGCCAACAGACACTCGGGAGAAGTGTATGGTGTTTCCTGAAACATCTAAAAAACAAAGCAACAGAGCCTAGGGCACTTCCACTTATGGTCCTATAGCTTAGGGAAATTAAAATCCAAAAGATACAGCCACCCCAATGTTTGGGACGCCTCTGTTTACAAGAACCTCGTTTACCGTACAAGTTCAATATCACAGAAAGTGAAAAATGGATAAAGAACTTGTGGTACTTACGTACAATGCAGTATCACTCAGCAGTGAAATCTATGTCATCAGGCCCGTAGCAGCACAATGAGTGGATTCAGGTACGATGATTCTAACTGAAATAAGTCACACAGAAAAAGAAACATCATAAGATATCACTAATACACGGAATGTAAACTTGGCTACACAGGAACTGAATTACAGAACAGAACAGGGTCTCAAATTTAGAAAACCAACTTATGCTTGTTTAAGGGGAAAGGTGAGTTGGGGGTGCTGCATAAAACCAGAGATTGAAATGAGCACAGATAAAGTTCCTTAAGCCAAATATGGAATAGACAAGAGCTACTCCTTGCTCAACGAAATGGACTCAACACCGCATATTAAACGCCTAAGAATGTACCTGACTCTTAAGTATCTTAAAACCTATGGATTGCTATGTCTCCGAAAGAGAATCAAGCATGTGTACAGGGACATAAACGCAGCAGTGATAGGATTGGAGAGGTTCGGTGAGCAAATGAAGACCCTTTGAAGTCATATTGCATGGTACCCATTCCACGGGTTTCAACTACCCAGGTTTAAGGTATTCTTCCTTCAGCTAAAACATGCATGTGGAACCTAGAGTATGATCACCATGTGATCGGGAGACGTGTTCAAATATGTCTCAGTTTTCGTACTCGCTGGTACTCGGGTGCAACATTCCAGACGCTTTACTAACACTCTCCCGACTTGGAGAGTCAGTCCCTTTAACCTCCTGTTTGGCCCAGTTTGCAATTTCTGCGGAAGATGAACAGGAATAGCGAGAACCAATGAGAGACTAGCTGGAGGTGTCTGGACGGGCAAATTTAACTCTCATTTCCCACCAGGAAGAGGAAATAACCAAAGGCTCAGCGTGCCGTGCCGGAACCAGATTAGGGCCTGAAGCCATCCTGCGGTGTTGCGGCCAGCTCACAAGAAAACGAGTTGAAGAAAGGAGCTCAGGGGCACTGTAATTCACAAACCTGCAGAGTTATAAATGACAACTATCGTCCAAAAATATACTGAAGTAAGGCTGCCAAGAGGACTTGAAAGCGGGCAGAATTGCAGGAAACCGATTTCAGGAGGTAGACTGGAATTGCATTGAAAGCATAGGAAAAGAGGCAGAACGTCCACAATGATGCACTTGGCCAAAAAGGGCGTATGCGTTTTTTTCGCTGAATATATTCAGGAAAAAACGCATACGCCCCTTTTCTGGCCAACCAAGCAAGCTTGCAAAGGAAATCTGCACTACAATGAAGTCTC
Organism: Globicephala melas; assembly: GCF_963455315.2. NCBI lineage: Eukaryota > Metazoa > Chordata > Mammalia > Artiodactyla > Delphinidae > Globicephala > Globicephala melas. Next base: position 68,073 of record NW_027207855.1, read on the forward strand.
ACTTCCCCCCGGTCAAAAAGGGCCCATCTGAAAAAAGTGTAAAATCCAGAAAGGCAGGACAGGCCATGAGAGAACTGGGAGCCTTGTTATGCTGATGGGCGGGATGTAAATTGCCAACAGACACTCGGGAGAAGTGTATGGTGTTTCCTGAAACGTCTAAAAAACAAAGCAACAGAGCCTAGGGCACTTCCACTTATGGGTCCTATAGCTTAGGGAAATTAAAATCAAAAAGATACAGCCACCCCCAATGTTTGGGACGCCTCTGTTTACAAGAACCTCGTTTACCATACAAGTTCAATATCACAGAAAGTGAAAAATGGATAAAGAACTTGTGGTACTTACGTACAATGCAGTATCACTCAGCAGTGAAATCTGTGTCATCAGGCCCGTAGCAGCACAATGAGTGGATTCAGGTACGATGATTCTAACTGAAATAAGTCACACCAGAAAAAGAAACATCATAAGATATCAGTAATACACGGAATGTAAACTTGGCTACACAGGAACTGAATTACAGAACAGAACAGGGTCTCAAATTTAGAAAACCAACTTATTCTTGTTTAAGGGTAAAGGTGAGTTGGGGTGCTGCATAAAACCAGAGATTGAAATGAGCACAGATAAAGTTCCTTAAGCCAAATATGGAATAGACAAGAGCTACTCCTTGCTCAACGAAATGGACTCAACACCGCATATTAAACGCCTAAGAATGTACCTGACTCTTAAGTATCTTAAAACCTATGGATTGCCTATGTCTCCGAAAGAGAATCAAG